>NC_137812.1:21515801-21540801 GCF_963921795.1 Nannobrachium achirus
GAGGATTAAACTGTACTGGATGTGAACCATGCTAACCCAGCCTCATAGAGGAACTGAAGTGATAATTGGTTTGTCTGAATTAATCTTCACTGTTGTCGCCTCATTTTTCTCACTCCATTGAGCTCTCGCCTTGCTCTATTCTCTCTCTCAATTGCACGTGCATTTCCATCCCCAGTTCTTTCTTTCTTTCTTTCTTTCTTTCTTTCTTTCTTTCTATTTTTTTTTTTCAATAGCTCACAACATGTCACGTCATTACCTAACGTGTTGTGAGCTTGTTGACTGTCTTTTTTCAAATAGCCGATGTTTTGAGTTAAAACGGTTAAACTGGATGATATATTAACTAATGTAGCTCAGTGGTGGCTCCCTGGAGCCCACTCAAGGACCCCTGCGGGTCCCCACTCTGAAAACCCCTGATTTAAAGTATATCTTTATCACTCAAGTGAACACTTTAGCACTGTTTGACTGAGTGGAGACGTGTGTAGAATTGATTTATATAAGAACAAAATAGTCACACCACATTATGTTAATACATTAATGCGTTAATATGCATTAATACTCCAGTAGTGCATGCAAATTCCTTATGATAAGCTTCATAATAAGCCTTTAATCTGGCAATGAAGAAGGGACATGGAATATTCTGAAGGATACTGAATCGTTTAACTATAGTATCATTCTTAGTGTTGGGTTTGGTCTGGTGGTGTTTTGAAACACAGAACCTTACAGTCCTATGCTGCTGAATTATGAGCAGAAATGTAACTCCTACTCCTACTGCCGTGCATCACTAATATTACTGGTGGGCAGCAACAGGATCATGGTAAAATGTGATATTAACCCGTTTATACCTGGAACATATTATTATGCATTATTTTAACCATTATTTTATGCTTTAAATATTGAAAAATAGCAGATATTCAAGAGCAGCACCGAGTGCCACGCCGCGAGCTTGTAGATCTGCTATATATTTTAATAATCATGAAATTTCAACGCAAATCTGTACATTTTGAGCTTGTACAGTAGCCTACACTTGTTATACTTTTGTTAATTCACGTATGACAAAAAAAGCTTTCTGACCCAAAGCGATGATAAACAACATAGGGTATTGTCGGGCAGAAACCACTTTCCACCTACCGTCTCGATTATCTCCAATCTGCCTACATTTGCTGTTTTTCCTAAGAGACCTGCACTGTAAATCCCTGGCACTGCTTTGTTCCACCTACATTACATTGTAGAGTCCGGGTAGCTCAGTCGGTAGAAATCTTGCCTTTGGACCACGCGGTCATGGGTTTGATCCTGCGCACTGCCAACCCAGTGTACTGTATGAGTGGCACCGCTTGGTTGCGGCAAACACTGCGTCCTGATGGTAGGCAGTCCATCAGCAACCCATCTTGCAACACGTTGCAACGGGGACAGACTGGGTGTTACCGGCTGATACCGACAATAAGCCACTCCCGACCTACTCACTAGAGCAGGGGTCTTCAACAGGGGGTCCCGGACCCCTAGAGTCCTCAGAGTTACTACACAGGGTCCCCCGCATCTTTGTGTGATAGAAACTTTTTTCTTCTTTTTCATATTAACCACTTGAACACTAGTGTCCATATCGGAGAACAAAAATAGAAGATCTACAAGCTCACAACTAGGCCTGGGGCGGTATCGACATTTTGTTACCGTAATTACCGTCTTCCCATTTACCGCCGGTATTGCGGTAATTACCGCACCCCCGTATCAATTAATTAAGGTTTGGCGATATGTCAAAATATTGCAATCATCTTCCCAAAAGTCGCCTCTCCACAGCCTGACTGCCCGAGTTATACTTCTCCGTACAGCACAGCGGGTCTGGCTTTGAAAGGAGCAGATCTACAAGCTCACAACACATCCACGACGTGTTCTGAGCTTTTAGATCTGCACTGTTACCATAGTAACGTAGGCTAGCTACTTGGGCTTTTCAGACACAAACAGCTGTGTGTGAACAAACCAGAAGAGGACGGGTAGTCAGATCGTGTACAGTGATTCTGTAAACTCACGTCACATCTCAACACTCAAATCGCAGTGATTGAGTGCTGCTATATACAGGTTTTAGTTACAAGACTTGACAGAAAAGGTTATAAAATCGCAGACGCGCCGCCGGACAGGGCACAACGTGCGACGCGGTGGAAAAAGTAAAATAGTTTCATTTTCGGTTTTAGTCCACGCGGCCCGCGCTCCACCAGTAATCCGTATGAATAAAAAAAGATATGCCACAACACAAGGTATGTATTAACATCGTCGTGTGGATTACAGAGAAAGTTTACGCTGCTCTGTACTCCTCTACGCGGCTGCTGTGCTGCCCTGTGTAGGTCTGACTGTCTGTGTCTCTGAGTGACGTATGTGGCTTCCAAACATGTGGTACACGGCCCAGAGCAGAGCGGCATGGAGCGCATGCGGTCCTCGCTTCTCCCCTGTTTTAAAACTCGCTTGTTTTCCAATAAAAAACGCGGTAGACCTCGGTATACCGCGGTTCAGCGGTACGGCGGTTACCGAACCCAACCCTACTCACAACGCCACAAGGTTGTGGGGGTCCCTGCTTCATTTCTCTCACAAATAAGGTGTCCTTGGCCTGAAATCGTTGAAGACCCCTGCATTAGAGCGTTGGACTTCACACATTCACACCGGTGTCCGATCCGTGCCAAACTGGGCTACAGTACGTACCGGCAGGTCGTCCCACAGCTGGCTCTTCTTCATCTCCAGTGAGGGCTCCGTCAGGTCAAACTTAGGGATGGGGAACCCTGGGATGGCGTTGTGGAGGTGGAACCCAAACGTCACCAGCCAGATGTTGATGTCTAGGAGAAACAGACAGACATTTATACACTAGTAAGACAACTGAGGGTGGAATGCGACCTCAGGGTGACATGCAACCTCGCCCTAAAGGGCGAGGTCGCGCCAATTCTTGACCATCTGGCCAACCACAGCGTTTCTCTGACGATTCTAGTTGTTGTCATTCTGGGGGGAGTTTGTTCATGTTTTTGTGAGGGTATCAACCCTAGGAGACACGGGGAGAACATGCAAACTCCACACAGAAAGGCCCTATCGCTCACACCCTAGGTTGGGTTGGCGATAGGGCCTTTCTGTGTGGAGTTTGCCTAAACATGGAGATGTGGTACAGAAGGACTCATATATGGGCATAAAAAGTATGTCATGTGACATCACTTCCTGTACAGACAGTCAGACAGACAGCCATTGACTCCGACCTAACAATGGCTACTGTCTATGACGGTAGTTCCATATGACATATTGGACTAGACTATCTCCATATATAGTGTTATCCACATCTCCATGTTAGGACTCATATATGGGCATAAAAAGTATGTCATGTGACATCACTTCCTGTACAGACAGTCAGCCATTGACTCCGGATTAACAATGGCTACTGTCTATGACGGTAGTCCCATATGACATATTGGACTAGACTATCTCCATATATAGTGTTATCCACATCTCCATGTCATCGACATCACTTCCTGTACAGACAGTCAGACAGACAGCCATTGACTCCGGCCTAACAATGGCTACTTTCTATTGGACTGGACTATCTCCATATATAGTGTTATCCACATTTCGTGTAGCCGCCCTGTACAGGAAGTGATGTCACAACTCGCTGACATCACAGAGGATACGGAAGGACATCACAGAGGATACGGAAGGAAGGTCACTCAAGCGACACGGTTCTTCAGAGTATATGCGACCTTCGGTCGCAATAATAGCTCCCATATCATATCGTCGTTGTCGGATGAGAACCTTGTATGTCCAAAACCGTTCGTTTTGCATTTATCATTTTAAAAATGATTAAACTAGTGAAAACATCAGATCTACAAGCGAGGCGTTGCGCGCTTGTAGATCTGCTGTTTTCACTACTTTTGTGTGACGACCTTGTATGATGAAGCAGGGCTTTACTTTGCAAAAGAACGTACAAATTTGAAACTTGGAGATTTCCACCTGACAACGACAATATACTTGTAAGACGCCCTAAAGGGCGATGTTGCACCATGTCTTGGCCATTCGGCCAGTGATGTATATCGGACGAGTTACCCAGAGACCCCTAGTAACCATATATGGAGTTCCATGTACTGTATATGGAGATATGCTGTGAGACCCCGAACATGCTTACTCAATTATTCGTTAAGTGAAAATCCTATGACGTCTATCACATCTGACATCATTACATACAATCCCTTTTATGCCCATACTGTACATGGAGATCCCTGTCTGAACCAGCCACAAAGATATGGGCTGTCTTACTCCATATATGGGCATTCCCATATGAAGTCCTGTTAGATATGGGCTTAATTTTGATGACATCAGGGATGGGATTCTGTTAGAGTGGTTCCCATGACATCCCAACATACAATCCCTTGTATGCCCACACATGGAGATCCCTGTCTGAACCAGCCACACAGATATGGGCTATCTTCCTCCAAATATGAGCATTCCCAATTTTCCCATATGAAGTCCTGTTAGATATGGGCTTAATATTGATGACATCAGGGATCTCCATGCATGGGCATAAAAGGGATTCTGTTAGAGTGGTTCCCATGACATCACAGTGATGTCAGAGCATGACGTCAGAACGACAAACCCAAAGACTGTACAAAAGTGTACAACACGTCCAGACGTACATCACCTGTGATGTCACAGTGATGTGTCAGGGGAACCACAGTGTCAGGCGTGACAGAGATACGGACAAGATGTGCTGTTTTTCATAGTTAACTGGGACCTACGGTCGCAACCAATCAAGACCTGCCATATTATGGCTGACTCGTCCACTTGAATATTTCGGTCTGCTTGTCAGTCTGAACCATGTAATGTTTGTAATGTTTTGAACCATGTGATGCTCAGTCGATAGAGCCGCTCGCAATTTGAATCACACGTTTCTGGGTTCGATCCCACCCGTGCAGGCTGCAAGGATGATCGAAGAATGCTGATAATGTTGTGTAAACACGCCGTAGTTTTCATGTTGATGTCAAGGACCCATGAAAATGTTTGTAATTGGACACGGACCCCCATCTGAAACTATAATTGTACACCATACTGAACAAGATTTGTGTTGTTAAAATGTTAAATAAAAAAAGATTTTTTAGAAAATAGTACATCTATAAGTTCAAAATTAATAAATATTTTCAAATAGCCGATGCATATAGTTAAAATGATTAAACTGATTTTGATACTATATTTGTATTGCTCTGAAAGCGATCAGATCATTGTCGTCACAGCTGTATGGTGATCTCCGACCATCCACTTTAGTTAGAATGATTTTTTTAAAACGATACATTTACAGTTGTCGTTATAGTTATCGGTATGGATGGCTCTTAACCCCTTAAACCCTATATGGTTGACCGGTGTCCCCCAGGGCTCTATACTCGTGTATTTTCTGTTTCCGTTAGTGTGGGGAAAGATTTAGCTGAAAATAGCCAGCGCTATTTCCTGCGAAAGCTTTCCCCACAATATGGATACGGAGGTTTAAGTGGTTAACAGATCATTATGCGTAGCATGGCTTATAGGCACCTATAAAGATGAGTGGTAATGTACTGGGAGCTGATGCTCCACCTCAGCAATCCATTTCCCAGGGGCCTTAGCGTCATTTAAAGAGGATAAATGCCCCCTGTTGCTTGACTGATGCTGACATGAAGCCACTAGAATCTACTTGAGATACAGAACCTCTCAGATATGGAGCAATATGCATTCATATTGACAATTAATCTACATGATCAAATATGCATTCAGCGCCGGTGGGATCAGTGAAACTGCAGTTTCATTTGTTCAGAACCTAACACACTCGCACACACGCAAGCGCAACTGCTGTCATTTCAAAGCAAGACTCACTGAAATCCTTGGTTTTAAAGAAGCAGAACACAGACTGAATCCTGGATGTGAATAGACAGCTGTACAAACATAATGTATTTGTGCAGGTGTCTATTCACATCCGGTAGGTTTTTAGCATTAATCTCCATATACCGTCATTCTCCTTCAAGATGTATAATGCACAGCTAGAAGGAGAATGCAAATGCAAAAACACGGAGGATGCAAATATATATATGCACAAACAAATCGCGTTAGCGTACACGTACACATCTCACCTGTGATGTATTTTTAGACCTGGTGGATCTTGTGTGTTGAAGTGCAGTGGTATGTACATAACTTGAGTTTTCTTTTAATTAAAAATGTTCTTCTTTTTTTCTTTTTTCTTTTTAATTTAGGACTTTCACTCCACTTCATTTCAAAGACAAATATTGTACTTTCGACAACATTACATTACTAGGAATGGACCTGACATACAAAAACTGTTTCCAAAACAGTGACCCTCAAGCTCACAGCGTGTCACATTAGGATTCGCTGTGAGCTTCAAAATAAAACAAAAATGTACCTTATTACTAAATGTACCTTATTACTATTGAATACTTACGGTATGTCCTTTTTTAAGCAACCATTCCACCACTGTTAGGGCACATCCTACCGGTGACATATTGCTCGACCTAACAGTGGATCTTAGATTAAACATCCTTCTACTTGGGTGTAAATCTCACCTGTGACGTATTCTTTGACCTGGTGGATCTTGCTGACGGGGTTGTTGTTTCTGAACATGTACAGGTTGCAGGGCTGGGGGTCTTTGCCAACACGCGTCCACGTGCCCATGTCAGGGGTGGTCCACCTGTACAACACATCCCACACAATACTGGGCTTCAGTTCTACTCATACGCACACACGCACGCACAATACGTTCTATGTTGTGGGGAACTGGGAGGGGAGAGAACAAAATGAACCCACGAAAAGATGAATGAAAGATGTTAATTGCAAATGAATGAATTGAGTGAGTGAGTGAGTGAGTGAGTGAGTGAGTGAGTGAGTGAGTGAGTGAGTGAGTGAGTGAGTGAACAAATGAATGAATGAACACATGAATGAACACATGAATGAATGAATGAATGAATGAATGAATGAATGAATGAATGAATGAATGAATGAATGGGTCAATGGATGACAGCCATACCTGCCAGCAGGTATATCGTAGTCTCTGTGTCCAAAGTGCAGCAGTCGTGTCAGGGGGTCGTAGAGACCGCCGTGGAAGCCGATCACCAGCACGAAGTCTGGGTTGGAGTCGAAATACACCTCCCCGTACGCCGTGTACTGGACCTGCACGCACGCACGCACGCACGCACGCACGCACGCACACGCACACGCGCACGCACACGCACACGCACACGCACACACACACACACACACACACACACACACCCTTTGTTAACCCCCAATCAATGTTTTGTACGTTGGACATAAAAACCACACACACACACACACACACACACACACACACACACACACACACACACACACACACACACACTGTGTTTGTCCTATACCTGTTTGAGCAAGAGTCCGTTGCTGCTGAAGACAGCCAATGGGGTTCCAGTGTTGTCACAGGCAATGTAGAACTCCTCTCCACTGCTGATCTCCATGGCGAAGAGATGGCCCTGATGTCATAAACACAGCTATGATGTCACAAACACAGCTATGATGTCATAAACACAGCTACTTCAGTGCAAATAACATGGGAACTGAGTGAGTGTTATTGGCTGATCATCACTCATCAGCAACTCAGCAAGTACTGCGGTTGTAACGGAGTAGACCAGTGGCTTCTCAAACCTTTTTCATATCATGGAAACATTTCGTCACTATCGGGCAGAAACCCTGTATAAGAGAGATTCCCCTGAGGACTGGGGGGATTCCCCTTTGACTGAGCACTACATGGTTGGTTTCCCACACAGGCAACCTGGCGGTGAAACCATTTGGTTGCACACATACACTATGAGGACAGGACCTAAAACATGGCCTCTCTCGTTTTTTTTTTTACTGTATTGCCAAACATGTTAATAAAGTATTCGAATCAATCAATCAATCATTGTATTTATAGGCAATGAGGCACACTTGGATCCATGTTTCTTTAAAGGACAACTTAGTTTTTTTCACAACAAGGGTTCATATTTTAGATAGCCATAAGAGAAAATAAAAGATGAGTGTTACAATGTTTTCATTGCTGCTCTGAGAGCAGCATTGACAAAAGGCTTAAATCATTGCTCTCAGAGCACCATAAATTATATGCATAGAACAATGTTCAATTTCTGCTCAGGGGCAGGCATGCAAATCAAAATTGTTTAAATCACTAAAACGATAGAAAAAAGTAAATGAAAACATTTTAACGCTCATCTTTTATTTTCTCTAATGACAATCTAAAATATGAACCCTTGTTGTAAAAAGTTGTCCTTTTATAAAAGCCAAGCTGTTCAGCGTACCTACGTTCCCTCAGCCCTATGTTCCCTCAAAACTAACACCATAACCCCAAGCCTATAATCCTGAACCTAAACCGAGGGAACATAGGGCTGACCCCACCTCAAGGGGACACCAGTGAGTGTGCTGACCTGCAGGTCGTAGTAGAGCGAGGTGATCTCGGAGCTGGAGTGGTTGTAGACGTGTGTGATCCTGGTGGGGTAGTTGAGGTCTGCGTAGAAGAACTGCAGGTGTTGTCCCAGGCTGTTCCTGGAGGCCACGCGGCGGCCCAGGCCGTCGTAGCGGTACTGGATGGTCCAGCTGGCCACCTTGCTGGAGACACGCACCAGTAGACCTGGACACAAAGCAAACACGGTGTAAAGCAGTGGCTCTCAAATGTTGAAATTTAAAGGTCTCCCCTTAACTTTGACAATGTACGAATGGAACCATATACTGTAAAAGTTACAGACTTTGACAGGGTCAATTTAGACCCCCATACTGCCCTACAAAGGCAGAGTGCAGTAACTATGTTTTCGGACACACCAACTTATTTGTGTCGCCCAAAGGTCAAATTAGCTTTCATGATATTGGGGGATGAACAATCAGCTCAAGAACAAATATACAAACAGTGTAATATCACTTTTATGCCTTTATCTCATTTGGCTGACCAGTTATAACACTTTTAAACCACTTTTTTGGTCCAATTCTTGTACAGTACATAGTTAATGCACTCTGCCTTTGTATGGCAGCAAAAAGGAACCTATAAGTCCCTCAAATCCACTTTGAGAACCCACTGGTGTAAAGTAACTAAGTTCACGCACTTTACTGTAGACAAAGTCAATACGATACAAAGTCAAACAACATTTTGCTGCTTGATTATCGAAATAGTAGATAGTTGAAAATCACAATCGATGCATGGATGCAGTCACTGCATTGTTCCACATCCGTAGCGAACACACACAACGTACCTTTGGAATTGTACTCGAAGATCTCGGCTCCTCGCTGGCGTAGGAAGCCGTCCTCATCCAGCCTGTACTGCACGTCTCCCAGGCGCGTGATGCGGTCTCTGAGGTCGTAGCGGAGCGGCGTGAGGCGCTGGCTGTTCCCAGGGTTCAGCAGGTGGAGGTTCCCGTTCAGGTCGTAGCTGTACCTGCAGGAGCAGCAACATGGAGAAACTGTATGAATGTATTGCACTGGAGCTGATCTATCTATCTATCTATCTATCTATCTATCTATCTATCTACACTGACATTAAAAAGAAATAGAAAATAATAATATTTGTTTGAAACAAACACTGAATTAGGGAAAACAGCCTTTTGCTTTAATGCTCCAACCACTTGGAATGAGTTGCAAAATAATTTCAAGATATGTTCTCCCATAACTTACGGTCATTTTAAATCTTTGATAGTAGATCTACCCACAAGTGTCTGCAACTGTTTCTAAACTTGTTTTGTGAATATTGATTGTACATACTGTTTTTTTGTGAATATTGATGTATATATTGATGTATCTCGATAACACTGCAAATGAGGGCAACCTCAATGTTTTTCGAGAATAAATAAAGGTTTGAATGAATGAATGAAATGAAAAATTGTTGAAAATAAATGTTTAAAAAAATTGTCGATCCACATAAATGCTTGAGCTCAGAGATAAGCTATTTTGTACATATTGCTATTTTAGAAAATGTTAGATCATTTTAGAACGTTCAAACGTTGCCCAAAATAGGGATGCCAGGTAAATGCTGATAAAAATAATGTCCGATATATATATCCGCCGAAACCAACATACTGCATGTGTCCAGCTCTAAACCTCATGTCTAAAATTGTTACTCTTCTACAAGCTCAAAAGGCGTCGCTTCACGCCACGCTTCGAGCTTGCAGATCTTGCACATCTTGCTACTTTATACGTTTTGTGTGACACTGTGGTATGATCAAGCAGGGCGCCGATTTATGGAAAAGCACGAAACGTTAAAACCGTGGAGTTTACCGCCACATCATCTTCTCGTTGAGGTAGACGGCCTGCAGCTGCCCGTCCACGTCGTACTCGTAGCCGTACTTGGTGGTGTTGGCGAACGGGCCGATCTTGATCTCGCGCTTGGTAACGCGGCCCAGGTTGTCGTATTGGATGGTGATCCAGTACATCAGGGACCGGAAGATCTCGTACTGGATCTCCTTGATGCGGCCGTGCTGGTCAAAGTGCTTGGTGTATGTCATCACGGCCGTGGAGATGATCTGATGGAGACGGGAGGAGAGGAGAGGAGAGGAGAGGAGAGGAGAGGAGAGAGAGAGAGAGAGAGAGAGAGAGAGAGATATTAGTTGACGTTAAATCGAGAGCAGTTCAGTTCAGTGTATAACGTGGTCATGCATTGTGGGTCATGACCAAAAGAATAAGATCGCGGATACAAGCGTCTAAAAATGTTAAATTTATAATCTATTCTTTCACCCAGTGAAAGAACATCTAATGTAATCCTGGGCGCTACACTCCCTCTGCCAACCTACTGACCCCATGCTTCCTTCTATGCATGAGGAGTCCGAGTCGCTTCTTTTCACCTGACAGGGGGAAGTTTCCCTGACTGGCGTGTGGAAGGAACACTGGTTATTCCAACCAGTTCCTTTCCCCTCTGTCAGGCGCTCCGGCTGGCCAGGGGGAGGCAGTATAGAGACCAGGATTACCATATGTTTTGCATGTACCCTAGGGCAAAGTGGGCTCCGGGAACCCCCAGGGGTCCTTGAGGGAGTTCCAGGGGGACCCCATCTAAATGATAGTTGTTCATGGGTCTGTAACTCAGAGAGTGTACAAATGAAACCAAATGGACTCCACACAGAAAGTCCCTTTGCCAACCCCACCTAGTGTATGGGCACTGATTATATAACTTATATAACTAAGCCAAATTGCTCTTTCTTCACACATGAGACAAGCAAATGCAATCAGGATTAAATACTATTACACTCTCATATCACAACGAATAAATCCATACGATACAGAAACACAGAAATTTGACATTTAATACGTTAATATGTCACCTTTACCAATGTTCATGTCACAGTGTTTGATTGGATTTTACTTGATTGTCCCCTTGGGGAGATCTGTCCTCTGTATTTAATGACCATTAATACAGGGTCCGGAGGGACCCAAACATAAGTGTTTGAATGGAGGTCGGCTGAGCATTTTTCTTCATTAACGGTCATTTGATCAAGGTTCCTCTGTGTTTAAGCCATCCTAAGGAGCAGTGTGCAGCCACAGTGCAGCACTCCAGGACAAACTCATTTGATCAAGGACACTGGTATAAAATGGTGAGAATGTGCAAACTTCCACACATAACGATCACTCTTGCCGGGGTTCAAAACTGGGACCTTCTTACCGTGAGGCAACAGTGCTAATGCCATGTCACAGTGCTGATTACTCAATATACAGTAAAATAATGCTCTGTCAATATAGAATCAATACTGGATCCAACATCACTGACTGTCCCCTCACGATGAATTACTCAAAACTGAATATTTGTTTCTTATTTTGTATCGTCTGTTGTCTATTGCACTGTTATTTTGTCCAGTTGTTTGATTGGTTATTGTACCACAGTGGAAACAAGCCTTTGACTTCCTTTTTTCCATCTGTAAAAGGTGCCCTCTCCAGACCATGAATGTAGTTTTTACTATGGTGAAAGAAATGCCATACCTGAAGGCAGCATTCAAGAGAATTGCCTTGTCCAAACTCTCCAGAACTTGAATGCAGCATCTTATGTTGAAAGAATTGCCCTCTCTGTGTAGAAATCTATGCCGTACGCCACATCTCCAGTATTGACTTGAGTATACTTAGTTCAATATAGCACCAAAAACAGCCGAACTCCAAGCTCAAAACGTGTCGCAGTGCAATGCGTTGGAGTTCTGCCATACATTTTCACCAAAAGGCCCCTTTAGAAACATGGCAAAAGGGCCTTTCTGTGTGGAGTTTGCATGTTCTCCCCGTGTCTCCTAGGGTAGGTAGTACCTCACAAAAAAACATGCAGTAATTCTGGTCTCGATACCGCCTCCCCCTGGCCAGCCGATGCGCCTTATGGAGGGGAAAGGAACTGGTTGGAATAACGTGTTCCTTCCACACGCTACGTCCAACCGGGGAAACTCCCCCCTGTCAGGTGAAAAGAACCAACATGGACTCCTCATGCATACTGTCGAAGGAAGCATGAGGTCAGTCCGTTGTCTCCCCATGTAGGCAGAGGGAGTGTAGTGCCCAGGATTACATTAGATAATTGACGGCGCGTGAAAAATGGGTAAAAACAAACAAAAAAAAAAAACAAACACAAAAACACACACCTGGTTGATGTCGTAGTAGATGACGCCGAACTTCCCGAACTGCTCCACCTTGCCCGAGATGTCGTCGAACTGGTACAGGTCGATGGGCAGCGGCGTCTCGTTGATGACCGCCTGCATGCTGGTGACGCGGAAGCTGTTGTCGTAGGTGTAGTCGAAGCGCGCGTTCACCATGCCGTCCTCGCTGAAGCGGAAGATCTGCCGGTCCACCAGCGGGCCGATCTGCCGGTAGCGGATGGAGCAGATGAAGCCCTCGCTCTGCAGGTTGACCGTCTTCAGCACGCCCGCCGTCTCGTCGTACGTGAAGCTGACGCGCGTCGAGTCGTACAGGATCTCCGCCAGCTTGTTCTGTCGGTTGAAGGGCGGCACATGGGATTGTAGTTATTCTACACACTGAGAAGAATGTAGAATGGACCCTAACGGGTCCGTTTCGTTCCATGTCTACACTCTCAGAGTTACAGAGCTGTAAAGGTCCATTTGGAAGTAACCAGAGCCTTGTATTAGAGAGTTCTTCCAATGCGGGTTCAGAAACAGCGCCGGTCATGTGGTTCATGTAACTCGAAATGTCAGTTTCCCCTAATAGACTCCAATGCATTCTGTAAACGTCTGGTTCGCGCTTTGTCACTATTCACCAATAGATGTGTATGCAGAAGACCTGGCGCCATGAAGAGAACAGAGTTGGCGCGACTCTCCGATAGAGGGCTCTGGAACTAACTAACTAAACAGAACTAAACTAAAACCAACTGAGCTGTCTTGGGCTGTTGGTGTCATGAATCATGGACATTGCCCTGTAAACTAATTCATTGTGTGTGCTCAAAACGCATCTCAGGCTTGCAGAGCTGCTGCTTTTGATGCTTTTGTATGACGCTCACACTGAATAAAAAACACAAAAAAAAGTTGGAGATAAGAGATTTCTGCCCGACAGCAACGATATCATATTCATATTGAATATTATGCTGAGCTGTGAGTGTCATACTGTTCATCCATGCCTTTTATTCTGCCAGCGACCACGATGTGATGTGTCTCAACATCCACCAGACACTAGCTTATAAACCTTGATGATGTTTTTCTATATATTTCTTAATAGAACAGGGTGGCTGAACGACAGCTTGTTACTGTCCATGGCTGCTTGGTCGTCGACGACAACAAACATCACTGCATAATATCGAGCCGTGCACTGTATGTGACAGGAAGGAAATTGATTCTTCACGGTGGCTGATGTATTTCAACAAATTCACCATAGCAACTTGTTTGATTTTTTTCCCCTTTCCGCGAGACAAATGGGATTCCTTCTCAAGTAGAACATGTGTAGCTTCTCAAAGAAGACGGCTGCTAAACCTGTCACGCTAAACGTCTTCTACCGGAATGTCATTATGTCTGCTATTTATATTCCAGTATGACTTGAGCATATTGTTCTTGTCGTACCTGTCGACGGTATTTGTATAGAATACGACGTCCCGTACCCAGGTGAGCCACTCTCAGGAGCTGATGGGAGGAGGAGGAGGGGGGAGAGAGAGAGAGAGAATGGGTGAGTACGGTACTTAATCCACACATTTTGCCATACCACACAAATAGTGAAAAGCCAATAGATAATCTATTTTATTAGTTCATTTGGAAAATGAAAGAGAAAAACTGTGTAAAATCAGTTTCTTTATTTTCAGTTAAAATGCAGACCTTCTTAAGGCAACTTTCACTATTAAATCATTTGGAAAATGATCTAAAAAAAAGAAAATAATAATAATAAAACCAAAGAAAAATAGGGACACCAGAGTTAATGTGGTCAAAAAGTACTATTTTTTTTAGCACAATGACAATAAACACCACTCAACTGTACAGGGTAATTCATTCAAATGAATTACATCCATATCACCACGAATATTGATGATCACACACCCATGAAGAGAAGTATACAAGGGTGGGGGCTGCAACTGAAAAAGCACCCACACAAACACACAAACACACGCACGCACGCGCCTATACATAGACTTACCTGTCCATCCTCAGAGTAGTCGACAGTGACGGAGGCGTTGCTCTCGGGCGGGCTGTAGATGTTGCGGTAGTAGCCTATGGAGCGCACCGTCTGCATGGTGTGCCGGGCCACGCTGGGCATGGTGACCGCCGACAGCCGGTCGCCCTGGTCGAAGTCAAAGATGTACTGACGCTGGCTGTGGAGCAGCAGCACCATGGACTGGAGGGAGAGAGAGAGAGAGAGAGAATATAATAGTTTTATCAGGGGTCTTCAACAGTGGGTCCTCAGTTACTACAGGGGGTCCTCCAAATCTTTGTGTGATAGAAACTTGTTTTTCCCCCCCTTTTTTTATATTAACCATTTGAACCCTAGCGTCCATATTCTGAGAACTTTAGCCAAAAATAGCAGATCTACAAGTTCACAACGCCTCGCAGCTTGTAGATTGGCTATTTTTGGCAAATAGCTTTGGAGGGGAAAAAGAGCAGAATATGTACAGTGAAAGGTGAAGTTTATTAAGTATTCTCGGTTCAAATATCTGAAAACACAAATTAACATGAATCCAAAATACACTGATGGTTGTGTTGTCAAACAATGAAACTATATGGAATCTATGAACATTGAACAGATTGTTCATCTCTCTCTCTCAACTAAGGGGTCCTTGGCCTGAAAACGTTGAAGACCCCTGGTTTTATGACATCACAAGCAAAGGTCGTCATTATCAGCTTCCATCCATCCTAGCCTGGCATGGCCAGACAGATATCACTGCATAGATATTAGTCTGGAATCTCTGTATGGAACCTGCATTTCCAAAGGGCGGATACAAAAATATAAAAAAATATATAAAAAAAATGCCGCCCCATACATAATAATAATAAAATAATAAATAATAATAATAAAACTTTATATACTTTTGTATAGCACCTTTCATGACATGAAATGCAGCTCAAAGCGCTTTACAGAGCAGAAAATGCGTATGCATATATGCATACTGGGCCCTGATTTGTCCCTCACTACTTTGGAGGGAGTGAAATCCAATCACAACTGAGCACCAAATCTACCGAGGGTACTTATTTGTTTGCAATGGTAGATTGGTCTGGTTTCCAGGGGACATCCATTCATCCATCTTCAACGTGCCATCGCAGGGAGCTCCAGATTTCCCCAAGCCACTTTTTGCCACTTCCTCCTGGGGGGAATCCCGAGGCGTTCCAAGGCAAGGTGTGGAGATGTGATCCCCCCATCTGGTCCTTGGTCTGCCAGTGGGACATGCAGGGAGGACCTCCCTAGAGAGACGCTCAGGAGGCATCTGTTCTACATGCCCTGAACCACCTAAGCTGGCTCCTTTCCGAGTGAAGGAGCAGGCGGTTCTACTGCGAGTCTCTCACGGACGACTTGGCCTTCTCACCCTTTCTCTAAGGGAGAGGTCTGCCACCGCCCATCTGAGAAAACTCATTTTGGTTGCTTGTATCCGTGATCTAGCTCACTCCATCGTGACCTCCAGCTTGCAATGTTTTGGGACACCAAGGTAAAAGTTGTTAATGTTCTAAGGCACATTCAATTGCCTCGTTGTTCAAATGCTATAATGCCTGAAACTTTGTGTGCCCTTGGCAAAAAAAAAGTTTGAGAACCACTGGCCTAGAAAACAATTCATTTCCATACTGTCAGCTGTTCACACTTTGAGACAGAACCCCCCCATCTCTCTCTCTGTGTGTATCGACACAATATTCTCTTTGTAATGTGCTTGTATTTTTGTAAATGTGCTTAACAAAAGAAATCCATGAAAGAGAATTATCTTGCTGTAGAATTCCACGACAATAATTGGCCTTGTCGGCAGGACTGCAGACAGAGAGCTGTGGGGACTCACAGTTTGCTGCTACAGAGAGGGAGGTTCATTTAGTTGTCTAAATAATGGATGAAAGCAAAGGAAGTTCTCCTTCCCCCGTAGTGAAGGAAACGAAGGCCCATTTGAAACTGTTGCTGGTGGTTGTGCTTTGAACGAGGCGATTGTTGAGAGAAATGTACACTTATAGGTAATTATCTAAGAAAGACAATAATGGGTAGAAAGTGAAGTTAAATAACTTTAGGAAAAGAGAAAAATATAAACTAAAAGGCATATCTGGATGTACGGATGGACAGACAGATATGGTTGAGGATATTTATCAGTGATGTTTATAGTCTGCATCTCTCTCTCTCTCTGAATTTCATTTCATTGTTGTCGAGTGGAAACCTTGTTTGTCCAAAACCGTTTGTTTTGTATTCATCATTGTAAAAAAATATTCAAAATTAGCCGATCTATAAGCACTGTGCTTGTAGATCTGCTATTTTCACTAGTTTTGATGAAGCAGGGCTTTACTTTACGAAAAAACGTACACGTTAGGAAACTTGGAGATACAAGGTTTCTGCCTGACTGTGTGTCATATACTTATGTTATTTCTATGCAGTGTACGCATACGAATGAGCCCATGCATGTGTTGGCTCTCAAAGACGATTCCAGCTCACATGCGTGCGTGCGTGCGTGCGTGCGTGCGTGGGTTTCTTTGTCGTTGTCTCAGGAGAGATAGAGAGAAAGGGAGTGGAAGGAAACCAGAGATAAAGGGGTATCATCTGCTCTGCTCTGTTAGGGTTTCCTACAGCCCAATACTCTATCCTGCTGTGATTACTCAGCCAGTTCATGTTCAATCACTGTCTGTCTGTCTGTCTGTCTGTCTGTCTGTCTGTCTGTCTGTCTGTCTGTCTGTCTGTCTGTCTGTCTGTCATCTAGCTACAGTACCCATCAATCAAGGTCAAGGTGAACTTTATTGTCCCAGAGGAAAATGTGGCCCCTTCGAACGTACAAAAAACATACAGTATCATCCATCCAATTTTCTTTTGTTTTCTGTTGTTTTTCAAGCTTACAATCACTCAATCTCTCTCTCTCTCTCTCTCTCTCTCTCTCTCTCTCTCTCTCTCTCTCTCTCTCTCTCTCTCTCTCTCTCTGACATGGTCTCACTAAGCTCCAATAATTCCCTGTGGTCTTGTTTCCACAGTGATACCTCTGACTTCACAAGCTCCCTTAATCCTCCTCTCCTCTCCTCTCCTCTCCTCTCCTCTCCTCTCCTCTCCTACTAGATAACCTTTTTAATGACGATTCTTTTTTTTTTTGGTGGTTGTTGTTGAGGGTCATGGTACGGTAAGATAGTTGAGAGTTAGTGCACAGATCATTAGGCTCATTGTGAGGCTCGACCCTGGGTTCAAATCCAACCCATACGGTGCCAGAAATGACCTGGGTTGGATTGTGCACTAACTGGCTGTTAGTGGTCAGGCGCTATCTTGTATCCTTTACTGTAAGGCCCTTGACACACTGTACAAGCCAGAGTGTGCATGCGCGTGTATGCGCGTGTATGCGTGTGTATACGTGTGTGTGTGTGTGTGTGTGTGTGTGTGTGTGTGTGTGTGTGTGTGTGTGTGTGTGTGTGTGTGTGCTGACAAGGCAAAATGATATTGTTATGTTATGTTGCTTTGTTTGTCCTTTTGTCATTTCATTTGGGTCTGGTTGTCATTTCAAATGCAAGGTTATCCGTAATAATTGCGGGTTATATAGCGACGGAGAGTGTTTTTATTTTGACACGTTTTCTCTACCTCCTTTGAATTGAGTAGAGATGCTTTTTGATGCTTCAAATTCTACCACCTTCAAATTGTCGCCTTCCCCTTCCGTCCCCTTAGGGGACATGATGCAAAGTGCAGTCTTTGTTGAGTCCTTGTTATGTCAGTAACTTTTGTGACACTCCATTCTTCACACAGGGGGATCGCTTCAATTACCGTTGCTTACACTGTTCGTCTGACCGTTGTTTACAGGAGACAATAACCTTGCATCATTTGCCTGTGTGTGTGTCTGTGCGTGCATTTGCGTGCGTGAGTGTGTGTTAAGTGCAGTGGTGGAAGTATTGTACACAGTACAATATATTTTCCCGTACTTTTTACATCAGAGGCAGATAATTGTACTTTTAACTCCACTACAATTATTTGAAAACTTTAGTTACCTAGGGTGACCATATTCTGAAAATCCAAAAAGAGGACACTCTACCCGGCATATATATATATATATATATATATATATATATATATATATATATATATATATATATATAATTTTTCCCCATTTTTTTTTTCTATTAGTATAGTTTACCGCTCAATTATGCCCTATACCACTAATAGCCTATTATGTATTCAATTTTGAGGGGGTTCCAATTGGACCCTTTACAAATCTATTAATAGGCTAGAGATCCACTGATAAAGTATGCCTTTTGGCTCCTGTATGAACGTTCAGCTTTGTAACTAAATAAAAGAGAGGTAGCCCATTATTCAAACCTCTTCTGCTTTACAAGGTTGTAGAAAAGATTCTGTCAATTTAGTTAGCAGAAGAGCTCTCACCTCGCACAGACTGTCTTGTAAGCTACTTTGCAGTGTTATGGGCTTGAAGCAGAACTTTTATAATTGTAAATGCCTAAATGGACACAGAAGACTACCAGCTTTGCTGACAGAACGCTCTGCTTCTCAATGTTGGTCACTCGCACTTTTTGTGCATTTCATCAGTGATTGAAAGCCGCGGTCGTCGCGAGCACCTTCGCCTCGCCGATACGCATCCGTAGAGCCGTCTCCCGTCATTTTTAGACCAGGATTGAGGGAGTAGCAGCCCTAGCAGGCAAGATTCCTTCACCAATGTAAACAGTGAGGGAGTGAGCATTAATAGCGTTTGCAGTTCGTTTGGCTCTGCGCTGCGCGATCTGCTGCAGAGCTCTGCTCTGCCTCTGATCTGAAAGCGATACAGGCTGAGGGAGGGAGGGATCGCAGGCAGAGAGTAGTATGAATAATACACGTTCCGGGGTTAGCGCCTCTCACAGTGTGTTTCCAAAAGAACCATTGAACGTGCATTGTAAATGTCCGTGCTTAAACTGTGATATGCGCGAAACCCCGGACATTTGAAGGAATTTATAAAACCCCCCCGGACCGGCCGGACAGCCCCCTAAAAGAGGACATGTCCGGGCAAAAGAGGACGTATGGTCACCCTAAGTTACCAGTTACTTTGTAAAACTAACTGACAAAAAACTAATAAATAACTAATTTTAACACATACTTTGGCTTTTTTGAAAATAGCTGATCTACTTGTAGATCTGCTATTTTCAAAGGATTTTATACATTCAAAGGATTTTATACATTTATACATTTGGAAACTGGTGCATAATGAGTACTTTTACTTTCAGCGTGCTATGTTTTGTCGCCAATACTTTTGAATACTGGTACTTTCACTTTAATGTGATGTTGCTACTTTTACTTATCAACAAATGTATCGAATGAAATAAACAAACAAACAAAATAAAAAGAAAATTCAACAATTCACAGGAGGCTTCTTCCACCAGTGGCCAAAGTGGTAGGTGGGAGAAGAAATTGTGATGTTTTCAGTGTGTGTGTGTGTGTGTGTGTGTGTGTGTGTGTGTGTGTGTGTGTGTGTGTGTGTGTGTGTGTGTGTGTGTGTGTGTGTGTGTGTGTGTGTGTGTGCGTGCGTGTGTGTGTGAGAAGGGGCATTCATCTTTTAATCCTTTAGTCACAGAACATGCTTGTCTCTGCAGATTTGAATAGTTGCACATCTAAGATAGCATCTGGTGTGACCAAACAAAGGCTTATTGGAGACACACACACACACACACACACACACACACACACACACACACACACACACACACACACACACACACACACACACACACACACACACACACACACACACACACACACACACACACACGGACAGTACACTCACACAAATAGGCACACCTTCACATAGCGCTCCCTTGTGTATTTGTTAAGATAAGATTCAGGACTTTCTTGTCCATGGCATTGTTATTTTTTAATGTACTGTGTGTGTGTGTGTGTGTGTGTGTGTGTGTGTGTGTGTGTGTGTGTGTGTGTGTGTGTGTGTGTTTGTGTGTGTGTGTGAGAGAGAGAGAGAGAGAGAGAGAGAGGGGGGGGGGTGCGGGTGCGTGTGCGTGTGCGTGTGCGCGTGCGTGTGCATGTGTGTGCTCTACTCTGCAAACTAACTACATGGTATTGGCTATACATGTATGATGCAACATCACCTGAGGGACATGCCAGTGCACCATTATAATACTAAACTAAAATACAATCTAAACAGTTGTTGTAGAACTGCAGCTGTGATCTTGGTTTAAGGCATTATTTCAACTTTCGACATGAATCAGTTTTCCACAAGGGCTATACTTTAATGACTAGGAAACTTTATGAGTTACTCGTTTCCTAAAAGTCAATTATGCACCCTTAAAAACAAAGTAACTAAAACTAAACTGAAATCAAACACCAAACTGAAAAAAAGAAAAGAAAAGAAAAACTAATCTGGAACTGTTACACCGGCGGGCGGATTCCAAAGTGGTTGAAGTAAAACATAAAATAAAACCAATGCATATTTCAAAAAACTATAACAACTCTCCAGGTTAGCGTGGGAAGTGAGTATAGTGCGTAGGCGGGAAGGTTAGGATGGTTAGAATGAAAGTGCTTATTTCAATGAGCGTGCGTGTGTGCACGTGCACGTGTGTGTGAGCGTGCATGTGTGTGTGTGTTTGTGCGTGTGTGTGCGCGGTAGGGATGAGACGATATGAACATTTCATGTTACGATTATTGTGACCAAAGAAATTGCGAGTTACGATATTATCACGATAATCTAAATATCCCCAACAAAAACATTGCCGATCTACAAGCTCACAACGCAACGTGTCGCGCCGCGTTATGAGCTTGTAGATCGGCTATGTTTTGGCAAAGAGATTTGGTAGAGAGTGACAAAAAGACTGTATCAAGTACATTATTTCCAGGTCAGTTTGAGAGGATTGAAATGGTACCGCATAACACAGCTCGGCAAATAAAAGGTGAATTGATCCCAGTGCATGACGGAGGATCATTTCATTTGTTTTGTATCACGATAAACGATGATAACGATTATCGTCCCATATCCCTGGTGTGTGTGTGTGTGTGCGCGCGCGCGCGCGCGTGTGTGTGTGTGTGTGTGCGTGCGTTCGTGTGTGTGTGTGTGCGTGTGTGTGTGTGTACCTTATCCAGGTAGGTGTAGCTCCAGGTCTTCCCGTCGGCGAAGACTCGCGACACGATCCTGCCCTGGCTGTCGTACTCCCACTTCTCTGTGGTCGGACCCCTCTGCAGGCCCGTCACCTGACCCGTGCTGCACACACACACACACACACACGCACACACACATACACACACACACGCACATATGCACGCATGCACGCACACACAGACACACACGTTTTTAAGGAACTCTGCTAATACAATAGCCTAAACCATGCAAGGGATTCTGGCCATTTGAAAATAGCCGATCTACAAGCTCAGGATGCTCAGGATGCGTAATCTTGTAAGCTTGTAGATATTGTAGATTTTATACATTTGAAAAATTGAAATGGGACATTCTGCACAATGAGTACTTTTGGTACTTTAAGTACATTATGATGCCAATACTTTTGTACTTTTACTCAGGTCAATTTTGAACTCTGGACTTTCACTTGTAAAAAATGTATACTTTTACTTTTACAGGGGGACGCGTGTGTGTGTGTGTGTGTGCGTGTGTGTGTGTGTGTGTGTGTGTGCATGCGTGCGTGCGTGCATGCGTGCGTGCGTGCGTGCGTGCGTGTGTGCGTGCGTGTGTGTGCGTGCGTGGGTGTGTGTGTGTGCCACCAGCGGTCAGTCAGGGTGCTGACCTGGAGTAGGTGAGGTTGACGGACAGCAGCTTGCTGCTGGGCACCCACAGCGTGGGGTGGCCCTGCGTGTCGTACACGATCTTCAGCAGGAACTTCCGGTGGTCGTCGTAGATCTTCTCCGTCTTCAGCGAGCGGTCGTAGTCCACCGACAGCAGGTTCCTGCCGTTCACCTGGAAGGAGCGACACAGAGAGCCCAGGTTAGGACAGTTTGGGCCAAAGTGTGGCCATATTTTCCCAAATATGGAGATGGATAGATGTCTGACGTCATAGACCACATAAGACTGACACGATATGTCCATAAATGGCGTGACGCACGCACACACATGATCTGCAGGTTTTCATACTAAACTAGTAAGGCGCCTCAGGGCGACATTCTTGGCCATCTGGCCAGTGATGTATATCGGACCAGTTACCCATATATGGAGACCCCCGGTACCCATATATGGAGATCCACGTACTGTATGTGGAGATATGCTGCCCAAACATGCTTACTCAGTTATTCGTTATGTGAAAGTCCTATGTTATGACACCTGACATCATACCCTTTTATGCCCATACATGGAGATCCCTGTCTATAGAACCAGCCGTTATGTGGCCGATGTGGCCTCCATATATGGGCATTACCATATGAAGTCCTGTTAGACATGGGCTTAATATTGATGACATCAGGGAACTCCATATATGGGCATAAAAGGGATTCTGTTAGTGTGACATCACAGTGAAGTCAGAGTGGCAAACCCATTTTGTTAAGAGTGTTTTCCCTGACATCACAGTGACGTCAGAGCATGATGTCACAGTGATGTGTCAGGGGAACCACAGTGTCAGGCGTTATAGACAGACAGACAGACAGACAGAGATACGGTCAAGCTGTGACCGTTCACATACTAAACTGCGACCTATGGTCGCAATAAGATTCTAAATTGAAGAGCTTTTCATGAAGTACAGCATATAATATTCTTTTCACCTATTCTGCCATGACCATGGGTAACACATTTCATGCTGCACTTGCATGGAATGACAATGAAAACCCCTTGAACCTTGAAGAGACACACCATCCTGATATGAATATAATCATCTCAACACTGTTTATTAATATGAGTTGAAGCAGCTATAAGCCCTGTAGCCAGAGACAAACCTACAGTACTGTAATGCACGTCCAATGTGCACACACTACTACACAGCATCATTTATATGACTGAGGAGATAGCAGCTCTTAAAGGATTTACTAAACGCCCATCATTTGCAATGGGATTAGTCTAATACAGCCACTAGTTATGGCTTATGGAATAACACAAAACACATATGCACGCAAGTACATGAACACGCATGCACGCGCACAGACACACGCACACACACAGTGACATAAAGGACTTTCTCATCTTGTGCAGTGCAATAGACAGGGGGGTGTTCAACAACGATGCCTTATAGAACCTCTATTAAATTCTGAGATTTAAGATCAAGCACTGGAACGGTCGGCACAATTTTATAGCCGCACACACACTGACAGGCCCGTTAAGGGACCCAGCTCTGAGTGTACAAACGGAGTGTCCAAAGTAGAAAAATACTTTTGAGTCCGGAATTCAACATTTACTTGAGTAAAATTACAAACGTATCAGCATCAAAATGTACTTGACACATTCACCCCCTAAGACGTAGATCTACATCATGTCTGTGTTGCGAGTGACTCGCTGAAAACACGTTCTCCTGCAACCGTTGAGTGATCCCAGGACTACGGATCCCAGAATGCACGCTCTGACATCACTCTCTGACATCACTGTGATGCCTTTATTACCATACATGGAGATATGAAGATCCCTGTGATGCCAGGGGAACCAAATCCCGTTTATGCACATGGAGATCCCTGATGCCATCAATATTAAGCCCATATCTGTGAATGCCAATATATAATCACTTTGATGTCAGGGGAACCAAATCCCTTTTATTGCCATATATGGAGATCCCTGTGATGCCAGGGGAACGGAAACCCCTTAGGCATCTTACTGGTTAAATACCTGGCAGAAACTTTGTTAAAGTACCAAAAGTAAAACTACTCATTATGCAGAATGTCACATTTCAAATGTATTCAAATGTATTAAACTAGAGGTTCTTTCTTTCTTTCCTTCCTTCCTTCCTTCCTTCCTTCCTTCCTTCCTTCCTTCCTTCCTTCCTTCCTTCCTTCCTTCCTTCCTTCCTTCCTTCCTTCAGATTGGTGGTGCTATATAACAACAAACGTTTTGACCTATAACTTTTGAAAAATAAGTTTCACACATCCCTGGATTCTGATGGCTCAGCTGCTGCTGTTGTTATTTATTTATTGCTATGGATTTTCTTCCCCCTCTGTGTAAATAGTTTATAAAGCTGAGAGACAGACAGACAGACAGACAGACAGACAGACAGACAGACGGTGTGTAGGAGGGACAGACAGTAGGAGATTAGAAAGGGAGACTAGGGATAGAATGATCCGATCCTAGGTCAGGCACATGCTATGGAGGTTCCATTGACGGGCAGGTTTGTCTTTAAATCATTATTTAATGTCTTGGTCTCAGGTCTTAAACTTTGCAAAATTGGCCTCCATAAATGAACAAACAAGTTCAAAATGTTACACTTCTTATATACCCAGGAGACCAACGCCCAACAACTTCCAATTCTCTCTGCGTGCTCTCGCCACTCACTAACACATTTCT
>NC_137812.1:21545801-21580801 GCF_963921795.1 Nannobrachium achirus
AATCTGTGTGGCTGGTTCAGATAGAGATTGTACTGTATGTTGTGATGTCATGGGAACCACTCTAACAGAATCCCTTTTATGCCCATACATGGAGATCCCTGATGTCATTCAATATTAAGCCCATATCTAACTTCATATGGGAATGCCATATCTGTGTGGCTGGTTCAGACAGTGATCTCCATACATGGGCATGAAAGGGATGCTACCATATACATTACATGGATCTCCATATATGGGTACCAGGGGTCTCCATATATGGGTAACTGGTAACTACAGGACTTCTGTTTGAATTCAGAGGTGTGTGTGTGTGTGTGTGTGTGTGTGTGTGTGTGTGTGTGTGTGTGTGTGTGTGCGTGCGTGCGTGCGTGCGTGCGTGCGTGCGTGTGTTTGTATGTTTGTTGCAATGCTGTAGAAGGTAAATTGATGCTTGTTTGGGTCTTCCAGCGGCGTGCGTTCTCTCTCCGCTTGGCTTACGCCTGACAGGCCGGCCCCACTGTGATAATAACGAGGACCAAATGACAAGTCACGCTTCACCACACAACGCTGGCCGGTAAGAAATAAAAAAGCCACTTCCAGATGATTATGTGAATCGTTATTGACAGCAGGAGGGTTGGTCGTAAAAAATATATCTATTGTGTACTGCATATCACTTTATAATGAGGAGGTTGACAAGACACGGTCATTCAATATGGACACTATAACTGAAAAGTGTGTGCATGCGTGTGTGTGTGTGCTTGAAGTTATGACTGATTTATACTTAGTTACATGCTGTTTTATGTATCAAAAAAGGCTTGTAGATCGGATATTTCGGCTTCAGGGTTAGTGAACAAAATAAAATAGTCACATGTGCTGTTGCCTGGTGAGATTGCATGGTGTCATCTTTCTAGGACACTCAGAGCTGGACATCTTAGACTTAAGGTCTAGTCTTAAGACGTTATCCAAGCTAGCAGTTATTCAGTACAGTCTGGAGCAGTCAGGACTCCCACCCAACATCAGGTAGGAACTGGCAGCCACGACTACCAAAAAATATCATAGCCCACACAAAATGAAAATGAAAACAAAAACAGCAAGCCCACAAAAATAATTGAAAACGGGGAAGAGATTGAACTTGGAGAGAGATGTAGACTTGCTCTATACTTAAAGTACTGTGCTTTATTTGTATCTATTTTATATACTATGCTTCGAGTTGAGCCATGTGACTTCTAATGTGTCTTCCTAATGAGGCTGTCTGTGTGTGTCTGTGTGTGTCGGGAACGTTCAAAAACATTTGTTTGACACTGTCATAAGATGACAATCATGACATATGAAATACATATCTCATATAATTGGTCCTCTGGCTCATTCTAAGATGGCATGATTTCTGTCTACTTGCTCTGCATTTTAATGGTGGGCTGCCGACAGTCAGAAACCTGCCTAGCTAATCAGTGACATCATCGATGAGCAGGTTTGGCAAGATTTCAAACCTTTGCTGTATTTTCGTTTAGCTTGGAATCCGAACTGATTATATCATTGGTAGGCAAGCTTCGGAACTGTCTGCAGCCCACCAATGAGCAAGAGCAAGTAGACAGAAATGGTGCCATCTAATAATGAGCATTAGTGACGAGTCAAGGACCAATTTTGTGAAGATAAAGTTGAAAATGGGTATAGTGCTCCTATAATCAACTTCTAATAATTTGTAAACTTGACTGGGGTCGGCAGCACAGTACTTGGTCCACTCTTTCCCCTCCCCCCTCTACAAGCCCACAACATTGTGTTGTGAGCTTTGCAGACCAGTTATGTTTTGCCAAATGTCTCAGCCTCCAGAATTGGTGTGCTATAGAGTTTGAAGTGGTTGAACTCACCCTGAGTTTCCTTCCGAAGACGATGACCTTCCCCCGGGTCTGCTCCTTCCTGAACCTCCACTCCACCAGGTTCTGTCCGTTCTCCCCCGGCAGGGTCATGTTCCGCCGGGCGACGGTCGGGTTAGCAGCTCCTGTTGATATATAGGACACAACGGTCTCCTTTCAACGACCCCCAGTTTGAAACAGTATGAACACATTTTAAATCAGAGGCTTTTTTGGTATACTATTAAAATGGTTTTGGTGAAAATGCTGCTATACAGTAATTGTCCTCAAAAGTGACTGCAAAAGATTGCTGCTATTTTGTTCCAAGAAGCATCATGGGGGTAGAGTCCGCTTTGGAGAGCGGGCGACGACATTGAAGGAAAACAAGCGTTCCTTTTTCAATCCGACTGTTTTTTTTTCTAGTACTGTAGCTGTATAATATACAGTATATATATACTGGTTATGCGCTCCCTCTTCCTCTCCCTTTTTTTCTTCTCCCTCTTACAGTAGGAGCGAGATCATTTAGCGACCTACAACCGGGTCGCGACGTGGTCGGTAGTTTTCAGCGACCGGGTCGCTAAATCGAGCGTCCGGGTCGCTTAATCACCGACCGCGCCGCTAAATCGACTGACCCGGTCGCTAAATCTACCGACCTGCCTGCAGTTTTAGGTCGGTAGATTTAGCGACCCGGTCGGAAGATTTTGCGCCCCAGTCGGTCGATTTAGCGACCCGGTCGCTCGCTTTAGCGACGCGGTCGGTGATTTAACGACCCGGTCGGGAGGTTGCGTGGCAGGTTAGCCTAACTGAGGTAACGGTTGGGAGGTTGCGTGGCAGGTTAGCCTAACTGAGGTAAGGTTACTGAGGTTAGGTTTAGGGTTAGGGTTAGGGTTAGGGTTAGTAGGTCGGTGGAAGCGACCACCGGTCGGTGGATTTACCTACCCGGTCGCTGGATTAGCGTCCCAGTCGGTGGAATTAGCGTCCCGGTCGATGGAATTAGCGTCCCAGTCGGGCGATTTAGCGACCCGGTCGCTCGCTTTAGTGCCGCGGTCGGTGATTTAGCGACCCGGTCGCTCCATTTAGCGACCCGGTCGCTCGCTTTAGTGCCGCGGTCGGTGATTTAGCGACCCGGTCGCTCCATTTAGCGACCCGGTCGCTCGATTTTGCGACCCGGTCGCTGAAAACTACCGACCACGTCGCGACCCGGTTGTAGGTCGCTAAATGATCTCGCCCTCTCTCCCCTCTTAGTAGAAAAACAAAATATGGAGCTTATTAAATAAATAAATAAATAAATAAATAAATAAATAAATAAATAAATAAAAATAATACAATAAAATAAAATTCGAAAACAGGTATACCACATTCTGGTAATGGGTACTACAGTTATGCACAGAGCCTATTTCATGACTCGCGACACCGTCGCACAAAAAACCGGGCTTAAACCCAGCTTTTTAGGGACAGTCAGTCTGAACAACGGAACAACAGGAAACACACTGGTGTTCCTTTCATCAAACACAGATATCAGCGTTTGTTTTGCGTGGGCGTTGATTCCTTTCACGAGAGTCAGCTCACAGAGCTCTGGGGAGATGCTCTCTCTCTCCCTCTCCCTCTCCCTCTCCCTCTCTCTCTCTCTCTCTCTCTCTCAGATGAAGTGTGAAAACACCCCGGCTGTATTATTTATTGATTTCCCGCCGAGATGCGTTTCAGAGTCAGATGATGAGGGCACCAGGCTCCTACTAATACCTACAAATACATGCTGCTGCTCAATGTCAACCCCATTTGAACACATTTTTCTTTGCTAAGCACATTAGTATTTAGGCTACCCAGGCTTTTCTGTTGAAAAGGAATATATTTATTAGGAATGTTTTCAACGCACCTGAGGCCAAAGAAAAGAACGCCTTCTAAATCCCAGTAGTTATTTATTTTCTTGAAAACCTGCCAGTATGTGAGGTTGGTTACGGTAGTGTGATTCTACCTGCCAGTATATTAGGTTCAGTCTGGTAGTGTGTGTATATTAGGATCATTACAGTAGTGTCATACCTGCCAGTATATGAGGTTCAATCTGGTAGTGTGTGTATATTATGATCAGTACAGTAATGTATGGTAGTGTGTGTATATTAGGATCATTACAGTATTGCCATACCTGCCAGTATATGCGGTTCAGTCTGGTAGTGTGTGTCCATTCCATTGGCGTAGATGACCCTCAGAGAATGGTCGTTCCCCACCTGGTAACTGTTACGAAGCTGATCTGGAGAGACAGAGCAAACGATCGATCGATCGATTGATTGATTGATTTTTTAAAGATTACAGACCAACAAAAAACATGTTTTGAGTCATCCAGTTTCCTTTTTATCATTATTTATTTATTTACATTCAACAATCAAGCAACTGGACAACAGTGCAAAAAACAACGCTACAAATGATAAAATATCAATAAACAATTCATGATAATGACATGAGGTGGAAGCCTCACTATGTCCAAAACTGTTACTTTTCAGGATACAAATTCAAAAGCATCAAAAGTAGCAGATCTACGAGCTCGAAGTTCGAGCTTGTGAAACTGCTACTATCTGCTACTTTGCTCTCAACGAGGCGTTGGGAGCTTGTAGATCGGCTATTTTTGGCAAATAGGTTTGGTGTAGAGGTTAAGTGGTTAAATGTCTGAAAAAACACATTAACACAAATCCAACATAGACTGATGACAGTGCTGTCAAACAAGTCTATGAATCATCTATGAAATCTGTGAAAAGAAGACCCCTGCTGTAGAGCGATGATCAAGTAGGGCGTTGATGTAAAAAAAATATATACAAAAAGTTAAAATATGGACATAAGAGTTTTCTGTCCGACAGCAACTTTGTTGAGGGGGTTCCCCCAAGGCTCTTGCCATTTTAGAGTTTCTGCAAAAATACGCTACATTCTCCATAAAAACAACAAGAAAAACGGGGAAAGAAACCTGCATTTGCAAAAAAAGAAAAGAAAAAAATGCATTTTCAGGAAAAGAGCAGTAAATACTGAAGAGTTGAAACTTTGGCACATCTGTACTTTGATGTCAATTGAATGTCAAATGTCATTGAATGTCAAAGCTGCTAGATAGAGATCTGTTATTTCTGTCCAGTGACCCATGCAGTCTTACCGCAACGTAAACCATGCCTAACTGACAGGACTGAAGCAAGGACAGAAACATAAGGATGGAGACTGGAGACAGAGAGAGAGAGAGAGAGAGAGAGAGAGAGAGAGAGAGAGAGAGAGAGAGAGAGAGAGAGGTATTTGAACCCGCTAATGGAGCACATAGCAGGTATTAACAATCATCTGCCTCTATTCATTCACTTCTCCTTCTACTTTTCTCACACCTCTAATGGCCAGGAGTGAGCGTGCGTGCGTGTGCGCGCGAGAGACTGAGAGGCTTAGAGAGAGAAAACATGACAGAAATAATAAATAGTGAGAGATCGAATGAATGACAGTCAGTCTGATTGGCACACGCACATGCACATAGTACACACACACCCACGCCCACACGCACGCACACCAGCGTAAACTTCACTGTGTGAAGCGGGCCGGCCGGGTTACTGTATACAGTCTGTAGCCTTTCTGGCGCTGCCATCTCTGCAACATCTTGGAAGCGGAGCAGGTACGGCTGCTGTTTATTTGACTAAATAATGGATGTGTACGGAGGGCAGTGAGAGAGAGGGAGAGAGGGAGGGATGGAGCTATTGTTGTTGTGGGTGGCTGTGAATAACTTATCACTTTAAAATCAATACTGCTGTGCTGTGTACGGCTGCAACCTACGGCGGTGCCGCGCTGCCCGGGTCAATAGCACTCTGTGCAGCCCCGCTAGGCTATAGGCTATAGGGCTGCTGAATGGACGCTGCATGGCAAAACAAACACCACTGCCCAGCCAAGTTCACACTGAATACTCTGATGTTTTACGTATTAGTTCAAGTTGAAAAAAACAAACAAACACACAATCTAAAAATGGCCCTGGGCGCTCCGATGCCTGCCCACCACTGCCTGGAGGTTGTGGGTCCAAATCCATCGCGGTGGATGCAGTGGTGTAAAGTAACTAAGTGTGTTTACTTAAAGTTATACCATGTAACTTTTTTTATAAAACAAATCTTAAAATTGTCCTAACTGTTAAATCGCTAAAGTTTTAGAACCCCCACTCCGTTAATTTCAGCTTCTAAAGCCTTCTCTTTATATGTTTTCTATGAGCCGTGAGGGGGGGAGAATTTCGCGGCAAAATGACGTCATCTGCATCATGTGTATACGTTGGCCAATCATATCGCCGATCATAAACACATGGTACACTACCGGCCAATCACAGGCGCATCTTGCTGACTTCTCAGGAAGTAGCTTGCCTCAACATAACAACAACATACTCGAGTGAAGGAGTCCGTTTCTCCGGAATGCCTGAACGCACAGGAACCAGGGACCCCTCTAAAGATAGATCTCGGCGAGGTGGAGGCAGACGCGGGGGTGTGAGGCCCGGTCCGCGGCGAAAAACGGCCGAAAGACGCGGACGCGACCGCGGTTTGCTATACAGCTCTGACCACTAGTTGAGCAACTTACACAGTATAGCTTTAAGGCTACTGTGCTTACGTACTGTACACGTTTTAGTTATTTGCTTTACTTTTTCCAATTTCCAATACTTTTACTTCTACTCCACTATACATCTCAAAATATTATACTTTTATTCCACTACAATTATTTAAAACTCTAGTTACTATAGGTACTTTTTAGAATGTAATTATTATTACAAAACATAAACTAACCTTCAGCCCTACAGTAATACATTTCAGCCATTTGAAAATAAGCTTGCGACGCATTGTGAGCTTCTAGATCTGCTATTTTAAGAGATTCTTATACATTATTGAATGGGACATTCTAAATAAAGAATAATTTTACTTTCGGTACTTTAAGTACATTTTGATGGCAATAACTTTGTACTTTTATTCAAGTTGTTGAATTCCGAACTTTTACTTGTAACAGAGTATTAATTTCTACATTGCAGTCTTGATACTTTTACTGAAGTAAAACATTTTGAGTACTTTTTCCACCACTAGGGTGAAGCGGCTTGGTCGTACACAATTGGCACACGTTCGGGGTCCAATTGTTCGGGCCGGCATTCGGGCTCCTACAGGCTGGGGTGGCACCTGTCAGCAGGGAATGTTGGGCGAGAGGAGTAGGACAAAGTCCTCCCAGTGGGGGCTCCTCACTGGCAAGCGAGTCAGTATAGCAGGGTTCCCCAAATAGTTTTCCCCAAGGTCCGAATTATGTCTAGGGTACCAAGCAGAGGGCCACAACATTGCAGGGGGCGACGGTGGCGTTTCCGCTACTCCAGCAACAGTTCAGATATCGTCACTGTCGGGCAGAAACCTCGTATCTCCAAGTTTCAAATGTGTACGTTTTTTGGTAAAGCAAAGCCCTGCTTCATCATACAAGATCGTTGCACAAAACGAGTGAAAACAGCAGATCTACAAGCACACAACGCCTCGCGATGCGAGGCGTTGTGTGCTTGTAGATCGGCTGTTTTCACTAGTTTAGTATACATTTTTTAGATGATAAATACAAAATGAACGGTTTTGGACATACAAGTTTTCCACCCAACAATGACGATATACTAGTGTTGTTGCTGCTCTTATACTACCATTATTACTGGGGTTGGTGGGGGCCAGACAGTAGCCCCCCGCGGGCCGCAAATGGCCCGCGGGCCGCCTATTGGGGAACCATGCAGTATAGGATACAACAGCAGTGACACAGAAGTGTGTGTGGGGAGGAATCAATTGGTATAATGTCTACATTGAGTAGAAAAAGGGCAAAAAAGCAAAGAAAAAAAAAATATATATATTAAAAAAAAAGCTGACCTGAGTAAAAGTACAACATTACAGGCGTCCGTCCGTCCGTCCGTCTGTCCATCCATCCATCCAAATATTAGTAAACCATTCATGTGCATGGGGGTTGGGCTGGGGGTAAATATGCGTCGCTGCTGTGATATAGCATTCTGTCAATAGCGCTTTCTGGGGCCGTAAAAGCTGCAGTTATGACTCCCATAACCATTACTTACACATTTATTATCACTACAAAACTGTAAATCCAATACCCAGCAGCGCCTGAGATTAGGCCTTTCATTACAGTCTGTCCGTCTTTCTTTCTTTTTTTTATGGCACCGCTCTGTATATATGGGTATTGATGTTTACTGTATATATACGGTCTCTTCAATAATGAAACGAAGCGCAGTGGACATTAGTACCAGGGGGGCACTAACTCTCTCTCTCTCTCTCTCTCTCTCTCTCACTCTCTCTCTCTCTCCCTCAGAGACACACATGAGGTCATATCTTTTTAATAAGTTGGTTCAGAGATATGAACGATATTGATGACTTTGGCAGCTTCTTAATCACAGTCTTATATTTGATGACGGAAGGTGATACTGTATATATGAAGCTGATAACGCTCTCAGTGCAACACACAGAGACACAGTGTGTTTTCATTTCATTCACAGGCTGGGTTGTTTTCACTCGCCCTACTTTTGCCCTACTACTCATATCTCCGACACTGCTGCCCGTATCCATACCAAACTTTGCACACACACTCCTTGCCTGCCAAACCACAACCTCCACCATTTCTCATTTCTCACATGGCCCTCTTCTAGAACCCTAACACTAGCCTGAGATCAGTAGCATTTTGTGTCTATGATCCGGTCGGGAGCAGAAACAACCTACGTCATGTTGTAGTCATCAGACGGACTACACTTTGGCCAGAACTATCAAACCGGAAACAGTTTTAACCCAAAATAATTCCCTGTGCTCAAGGACATTATTTTAGGGCCTTTAGAGTGGAAAAGAGTCTTTTGTGGGGATAGGTGGGGTCCCCTGAGGATTATCGAGGACCCCACCCATTCCCACAAAAGACTCTTTTCCCCTCTAAAGTCTAAAAGGGTGAAGGGATACAAGATCCTGAAAGCAAGCACAAGCAGGCTGAGGAACAGCTTCTTTCCTCAAGCAATCAGACTTTTAAATGCTAAGTGAATGTGTAATAACTCTATGCACGTTGCACTATATGTACTTTTATTGTAGGTTTTATTTTTATGTTTTTATTCTTGTTTTTATTGTTGTATTGGACCTTCCGAGCATACGTTTTTCACACGTATGTACCTTGGTGCTTCTAAAGTGACTAATAAAGTGAATCTGAATCTGAATCTGAATCTACCCGATAAAACCCTTGATGTATTCTGCTTGGCTGTGAGCCCCCCAAATAATCATATTTGACCCTGGCGAGCTCTTGGAATTGTAGGAGTCGAGGCATTTAGTTTGACTCGTTGCGAGGCGTTTAGTCCGTGAGCCAGCCAGGACCCCAGATATGGGGTCATCGGTATCATCTGGGGAGGATTAATTCTCATATAGTGATTCTTTGGGTAGGTATACACCTCTAGTACCTCTAGTGCTAGAGAAAATGTGATAGCCTTGCATCTGTGGTAGAATTCTGTGTGTTATCACTCCTTTTATAACAACATGCCAAAACACAGTTTTCTAAATCCAAATGAAGCATTCCACTGTACTTCAAACTGATGGTTCTCTCTTAGTATTGATCCTCTCTCTTGTTTGGGATAAAGCTCAGACTATATATTGTACAATAAGGTAAAATTAGCATCTCTAGAATTGCTTTCTATTACAGGCAGTGACAACATATCGACTATATAATTATGATCTGCTATGTTCACAACTTTTGCATCTTTCATCTTTGAATTGTTTGACAAGTTGGCCAAGTTTTAATAGTTTAGTTTGTTGATTACTTTTGATGCATGCAGTAATGTTTTTTCAATTCTTCTCTTTCTATTTTTTTTGGATATTAAAAAAAGTCTTTATAATTGTCTCTTCACTATCATCCCCCCCCCCCCCCCCACACACACACACTAAATCAATCAATCAATCAATCAATCAATCAATCAATCAATCATGTGGGGAACCAATGAGCTAGAGCAAATATGGTGTCTTTGAAAAGCACTCACTTGGTCCTTTTAGGATCTCTTGTTTAATTATTAGTAACCCCAGCACACACAAGAGAGGAACGAGGTGATCTTTTCAAAGATATTGTTTCTGCCAGAACCGTGTGCACCCGCTATACACGTGAACTATTCAACTGACGAGTGCTCGCCTTTCTCTTTCTCAAATCATTTATGCAAACATTAAAGGTAGCAAAAAGATATAAAATATATACTACTGTAGCTGGACCTAGCCTGTAGCACTTGACCTGGTTGATCCTTGGTAATGTATTCTCATGTTTGTTACGTAGGCTTTGTTTTCTTTCTTTACCACAATGTAGAATGAAAAAAAAAGAGAAAAAGAAAAGGAAGGATAGCAGGTTATTTAGATGTTCATTGTTTAGTTTAAAGTTTAGATTCTTATTGTGATATTACTTGTTTAGACTGATGTTAGGTACATTGTTTACCTGCTATCCAGTTTCAGTGTACAGATTATTCTTTAGTGATAGTATATTGTTTAGTCTGGTGCTAGGATCTTGGTTTACTCGTAATTCTACAGTAGTTTACTGAGGCACTAGACTAGACTGTCTCTGCATTTTCCATGTACTGTACTGTATGTGTCAAACCTTGCTTATTCGCTCTGGTTAAGAGTGTCTGCTCAATGCCTACCATAAATTGTAAATTGTAAATAGACTTTGGAGCATTCCTCACACCTATTCCTCATTCAGCTGTTTCCACAGCAAGCATTACACATAGCTTGACGAGGATTGAAATCAGAAATCCATCGGGTTTTTGCTGCCGGCTCTACTTTTCCGCAGTCATTCTAATCATATGTGTCCCAGCACCCCCAGCAGCTAGTCATCTCGGGGACTGTCATTATTCCCTGTAGCCAAAATGATTTTTTTTTTTTTTTTTTGCTCTTTTTTTTTTTATGCCACAACAGCATCTCATAATATCTAGGCTACATTTCACTTAAACGCCAGAGCTTAACTCTGCATGTAAATAAGACTTTTTTTAATTAATGTGAGAGATCGGTACATAATTCTGTTAGTCCTCCCAGTTTATATTAGCTAAAATGCTAACTAGCCAGCCTTTGTTAGCCGTTTGTAGCCAAATGCGGTAATATCGGGACTCCATTACTTAGCGAAGCAACCCACAGTATTTATCCCATTAATTTAATGCCACGTGTGTTCCAAATGAACAATTATTAACCACGTAATGTATGATTTTGTGTATTATTATTTATTATTCTTCCGCCGTTCTTGACTTCCGCTGTTTCTTCTTCTACGCTGGTGAAATGATCCTGGAGCGGCCTGGAGACGTCTGTGACGTATGCTCCGGTGCGGAAGCTTCCTTTGTCACTGAGTTAGCTTAGCATTGAATAGATCAGTGTCGTCCTAAACTATCTAATTCTAACGTTCAGGGTGTTTGTTTTTTTGGACAATAAATTGACAGCCAAGAAAACATGGATGGAATGCAATCGTTCACTCGCCGTCGGAAAGTTGACTTTAGAGTAGACTATTCTGGTTGACTGGCTATGAGTGGCTAACGGCTAACGCTAGCTAGCGTTAGCTAGCGCTAGCTGCAGCGCTAGCTGCAGGCTATAAACAAATAAAACGTGACCCAACTCTATTGTTGCTCTCTTCTACAAGCTCACAACGCGAGGCGGTTAAGCCTGTAGATTGTGTTTTATTATCAGGTCAAATAATCCTTCTGGCTGAAGTTACACAAACACTGATTATGCTACATTTAGCACAGTTAGCCCTGTTGCACACGTAATAGGTTCACTTCAACCTCGTGTTGAGCAGTTAATCCTATTTGCTACGTACGTCTACAAAAACCTTCATATTTCAAAGATAACGTGCTTACTGAAGTCTCACAGATGTCACAGTATGGTACGCTCAAGCAGAATTACCCGTATCTTTCGTATTGTTTAATAAACTGCATTTTAATCCGATCAGATGCCATTTTCTGTTGTTTTTCAGCCATGCGACCCCATCGGTTGCGAGGTGTACTGCACTCCCTCCACTGGCTCCCGGTTGCGGCCCGCACAGAATACAAAACACTAGCTGATGCTGGCCTTCAAAGCAGCCAAAGTAGTCAGGGAATATTATCGGAATACCTGTCAAAGATGGGAATAAAATCCTTACCAAACGATTTCTTCACCAATGTGTTCGTAAAGGCGTCTAGTAACATATCTTTGAAATTTTAAATCCTCAGGAGAATCTTTGAAAGCTAGGGTAACTTTGGGTCTCATTCGTTTAAAAAAATCACACCCGTGTGAACTGAGCGGTGGTTTACCCACCTAACTGTACTGTACATATTCTGTGTTCTATATCTATGAATTCTATGTGTTCTAGATCTATGAATTCTGTCACCTCCCCCCCCCCCCCCCCCAGGCTAGTCTCAACAGCACCCTCTTACCCACCAACCCCCCCCCCCCCCCCCCTGTGTGTGTGTGTGTGTGTGTGTGTGTGTGTGTGTGTGTGTGTGTGTGTGTGTGTGTGTGTGTGTGTGTGTGTGCCTGGCCTGGCCTGAAAACAGCGCCCCTCCCTTAACATGTGTGGTCATAAAAGGTACTGTAGGGCAGGCTACATACAGACCCACCCACATACACGGACACATACACGGATACACGGATACACACACGGCCACTCTATGGAGACGGTGTGACCACCGCTCAAAAATGACGTGGGATGTGAGGGGTCTAATGAGGTGTTTTTAATTCTGAAATGTGGAATAAACCTAACTGTACTGTACATATTCTGTGTTCTATATCTATGAATTCTATGTGTTCTAGATCTATGAATTCTGTCACCTCCCCCCCCCCCCCCCCCCCAGGCTAGTCTCAACAGCACCCTCTTACCCACCAACCCCCCCCCCCCCCCTGTGTGTGTGTGTGTGTGTGTGTGTGTGTGTGTGTGTGTGTGTGTGTGTGTGTGTGTGTGTGTGTGTGTGTGTGTGCCTGGCCTGGCCTGAAAACAGCGCCCCTCCCTTAACATGTGTGGTCATAAAAGGTACTGTAGGGCAGGCTACATACAGACCCACCCACATACACGGACACATACACGGATACACGGATACACACACGGCCACTCTATGGAGACGGTGTGACCACCGCTCAAAAATGACGTGGGATGTGAGGGGTCTAATGAGGTGTTTTTAATTCTGAAATGTGGAATAAACTCCCTGTCGCACTTAGAACAGCAGACTCACTCCCTAGCTTCCGCCGTGGTCTGAAGGCCCACCTCTTCAGACTCCACCTTAGTCCATAGCACTTACCGTAGCACCCGCCTACCCTCAATGACCATACATGTAATTTAGATAGCATTTTTTAGGTTTTTAAGTTTTTACTGGGTGCTTGGCCTACCTACGTTCTTTTTCTTAGATTACTATATATATGAATGTGATGCATATTGATGTATTGCTTTATTACTGTACCTTGCTTATTGTAAGTCGCTCTGGATTAAGAACCTCTGCTAAATGCCTAAATTGTAAATTGTATATTGTAAATCTCAAAATGGCGCACAGATGTACGTATGTATTGTCTCGGTGTCCAAAACTGTTACTTTTCAGGATTCAAATTCAAAAGCATCAAAAGTAGCAGATCTGCAAGCTTGCGGATCTTGCGGAGCTGCTACTTTTGATGGTTTTGCGTGACGCTGTAGTATGATCATGTAGAGCAACGCTGGACTTACCCTGCACCAGCGTGTAGAAGGAGTCTATGGAGGACAGGTTGGTGGTTATGGAGACGTCCTCGTCCCGCCCCGACGTCTCGATGTCCACGGCGACGGCGCCCGACGACATGTCCCCGTGGAGGTTGGTCACCACGCCCGTCGGGAAGGTGACGTTGGTCAGGCGACCCTCTGTGTCATAGCTGTACGAGAGAGAGAGAGAGAGAGAGAGAGAGAGAGAGAAATGTTATGTGCTGTTATGTTTTGTGTTGCATCGCTCCATCCCACAAACTATAGCGAAAACATATCGTCGTTGTCGGGTGGAAACATTGTATGTTCAAAACCGTTCTTTTTGTATTTATCATTTAAAAAAATAATTTAATATCTCAGCAGCCATAACCCACAGCGACCCTCTTTAAGTATTTTTAAGCATCCTGCGCGATAGAATCACATTTACACTGCATCTAAAGACTCCACCTTTTGCACAAAAATCGCGCATTTTTACCCCAATGTTCCTAGCAGCTTCTCCTGAAGCTATTGTATTCGCACGATGTACACTTTGTAGAAAAGTAATGTGTGGGTTTGCTATGCAAATCTTTCCCCAGAGTGTCTCCTACGCAATTTTCGTCACCAAAGTATCAGGTTACAGTTTGCTTCAGCAGTGACGGGAGCGCAGCAGCGAGAGCCTAGCTAGCCGAGAGCCTGTATCTTACAAGAAGTTGGCGGCCCTTCGGGCCACTCACCTCTAGAGTTCGGCCCACTCACCTCTTCACAGCAACATACTGTCTGTCTGTGTGTGTGTGTGTGTGTGTGTGTGTGTGTGTGTGTGTGTGTGTGTGTGTGTGTGTGTGTGTGTGTGTGTGTGTGTGTGGGTGTGTGTGTGTGTGTGTGTTTGTGTTGCTAAAATGAAAACATTGAAATAATGAAAATAAAACATTGGCAGGCCTATTATAGTAATAATAATAACACAATTAGGCCAAAACTTTTTTTTTTTTCAAAAAACTTTTTTTTTCAAAAAACTTTTTTTTCAAAAAACTTTTTTTTTTCTCAAAACACTATTTTTTCTCTAAAATTGTTTTTTTCTCAAAAAAATATTTTCTCTCAAAAAAAGAACTACCCATATTTGCCCATTACAAATCCATTTGATTGCTGGTATACCGTGAGGGCCCCCGGAGGGGGCCCGAGCTCTAGATTTGAGGGCCCCCAAAGGGGGCCCGAAATTCTAGTAGTGATAATAGCTGATCTACAAGCACACAACGCCTTGCAATATGTGCTTGTAGATCTGCTATTTTCACCACTTTTGTGCAACACTTTTGCATGATGAAGTAGGGCTTTAATTTACCAAAAAAAATTACACATTTGAAACTTGAAGATGTGAGGTTTCTGCCTGACAGTGACAATATAGCAAGCAGAGGAGGACTTGGCATATGGCAGTCCTCTGTGGGGCAACAAGGGCAACAAAGAATGTGCCCCTGTTTTAGGATAGTTACAGTAATTTTTGGGATGGGCGCGAGGTGTTGCGAGCTTTGGTGAATAGGGGAAAAGGGCAGACTGTGTACAGAGTGAAAGGTCAAGTTTATTAAGCATTGACGGTTCAAGTGGTTAAATATCTGAAAACACAAATTGACATGAATCCAAAATACACTGACGATTGTGCTGTCAAACGATGAAACTATATGGAATCTATGAAAAGGTTGTGGGGGTCCCTGCTTCATCTCTCTCTCGACTAAGGGGTCCTTGGACTGAAAACGTTGAAGACCCCCTTTAGGTGGGAACACCGGGTCTGTGATAAAAAAGGAACAAACTATTTAGGGTCTGATGCCGACTGGGACGATTATAGAATTTGTTTGACCAATATTACATTACGTTTGAAACAGTATGAATCAGTGAGTCACGCGCTTGTGAGTGTGAATCTAATTCAATTTTAAAAAAGTGGTTAAAATCAGTATGCATCGCCTGCATAAATGCCAATAAAACATTGTTAAAATAGTCAAATGATGCAATACATCAGCCAGACTGGTGTTATCGGCGGGGGATCTAGCGTTGAGGACTTTATATTCCACTGTGGCTGTGTCTACCGTTAACAGTGTGATGGTCTTGACCTGTTCTATATGTAAAGTGTCATGAGATAACTTGTGCTGTGATTCAGCGCTTATGGAGATAAACATTGACGCCACTGCCGTTATCTCCAGCATTTTTAAATTGAAAATGAAATGGCATTGGACGAACGCTGTAGCCTCGTTCACACAGTGTGTATGGTCAGGGGCGTCACACCTAATTCTGGGCCCTGGGTACAAGGATTCACTGCGGGCCCCCCCATGAATGTTAACTATTGAAAAATAGCAGATATACAAGCTCACAGCGCGGCACCGAGTGCCGCACTGCGAGCTTGTAGATCTGCTATTTTTGAAAAATCGTGAAAATGTGTGCCAAAAGAAACCTATGTTTCCTTGTCAGTGATGCTCACACTTTTTCATGTGAAGGAACCCCCATCTCTAAATATTTAGTTCCAGGGACCCCCCAGAAGCAAAATTTGAGTTACAAATGATCACTTAAAAAATACATATATTCAAAGATTTGCGCACATTTTCACGACTTTTCAAAAATAGCAGATCTACAAGCTCGCAGCGCGGCACTCGGTGCCGCGCTGTGAGCTTGTATATCTGCTATTTTTCAACAGCTAAAGTTACTAGGGCCCCTCCACCTTGGGCCCTGGTAACTCAGTCCCACTTTCCTACCCCTTGTGACGCCCCTGTGTATGGTGCTCAAGGACAGCAATTTATTTATGCATTCATTGTAGGATTATGAAAAGAGCAGTGAAATGTTGCATTAGGGATTATATTATGAGTGTATGTACCGTAGGATATGCACTGTGCATTGCAAACGCTTCTGGAGTCCGCCGAGATGCACGTTGGAATTCAAATTATTATTATTTTTTCTTCTGTATTCCGTATTGAATGTTTATTATTATTACGGACCTGTGTTTGTATGATAAGCGTGGATTAGTTCCCCGAGTGTGTGTGAGATCTGAATGTGTGATTGTGCAAATCATTTACATGAACTGTACACACACTCTCTTCTCTCTCTCTCTCTCGGCCTCTCTCTGGCTTTCGCACGCACGCACACACGCACGCACACGCGCACGCACGCGCGCACGCACGCACGAACGAACGCACGCAGTGGTGTAAAGTAACTAAATACATTTACTCAAGTACTGTACAGTTTTGAGGTCTTTTTACTTAACCTGAGTATTCCCAATTTACAATACTTTTACTTCTACTCCACTACATCTCGGATCCAAATATTGTACTTTTACAATGCATGTACTTGAAAACTTTAGTCACTAGTTACTTTGTAGATTGATTATTATTACAGAACATACATTAACCACTTCAACCTTTTGTATAGAGATTTGTATACATTTGAAAACTTGAAATGGGATCTTCTGCTTACTTTTGGTACTTTAAGTAAATTTTGATACTACCAAATTCTTTTGTACTTTTAGTAGTAATAAGTATTATTATAATTTTTTTAATTGTAACGGAGTGTTTCTTATACTCAAGTTTTAAAAAGAGTGTTTATACATTGCCATATTGATATACGTATACTCAAGTTCACCACTGCAAGCATGCACGGTATACTGCAGGGTTACCCAATAGGCGGCCCGCGGGCCATTTGCGGCCCGCGGGGGGCTACTGTCTGGCCCACACCAACCCCAGTAATAATGGTGGTATAAGAGATAAGAGCAGCAACAACACTAGTATATCGTCGTTGTCGGGTGGAAATCTCGTATCTCCAAATTTGTAAGTTCTTTCGCAAATCATACAAGGCCGTCGCACAAAAGTAGTGGAAACAGCAGATCTACAAGCACACAACGCCTCACACCGTGAGGCGCTGTGTGCTTGTAGATCAGCTGTTTTCACTAGTTCAAATCATTTTTAAAATGATAAATTCAAAATGAACGGTTTTGGATATATAGGATTTTCACCCGACAACGACGAAACCTGTCGCTGGAGTAGCGGGAACGCCACCGTCGCCCCCTGCAATGTTGTGGCCCTCGGCTTGGTACCCTAGACATAATTCGGCCCTTGGGGAAAACTAATTGGGGAACCTTGGTATACTGTGTATACTGTGTATACTCACTCGTAGAAGGTGGTCCAGCCGATCTGGATGCTTTTGGTGGCGAGCAGCCCGCTGTTGCCGTGGTAACTAAACAACACCAGTTCCTGTCCCTGAGCCGTGAGCGTCTTCAGGCCTCCGTTGGTACCGATGGTCAGCCATATCACCTGCACGCACACACACACACACACACACACGCGGATAAAGATTAGGGATACAGATAGGTGTGTACACTCACTCCGACTTGCTGTACTGCAGTGGTTCTCAACCTGTGGGTCGGGACCCCCAGGGGGACCCCTACATTATTTTGGGGGGTCCCCAGATGATTAACTTAATGTGCAACATTGTTTTCTTCCTCAACAGCAAACAAACCAACAAAAAGTTAAATGTATAGAGGGTATATGCACATTTCTAAAGTGACAATTTAAGGACATTTTAATACCTCTATCAATGACAAAGTATACATTAGCCAAATTGTCAAATATTAGAGGCAGAGATTGTGAAACTAACGACTCATGTTGCGAGGCATTGTGAGCATGTAGATCTGCTATTTTCACAATAGAACCGTGTCATACAAAATGTAATGCCTCAACCCCTAGTGCTCGTCAGGGTGGCACTGGGGGGGTCCCCAGTTAAAATGTGATTATTTTGGGGGTTGCAGCCTGAAAAGGTTGAGACCCAACCACTGCTGTATTGCACTCACCTGGTTGTCGGGGGCGACCACGCGCACAGGCATCCTGTTGGTGTCTCTACGGATACGCAGGGTGTTGCCGCTGCTGTCCGTCACCGCCGTGACATCCTCCTCGTTGCTATTGGCGACGGAAGGAAGGGGGAAAGAGACGACGCGTAAAAGCGAGGGTGACATGAGGACAGGGGAACATGTTTAGATTGTTTAATAACCCATTAATGCCGGGGAACGCAAATCTGTGTCACTTTAGATTCCCCCATTTCCCTGACTGCTGCCTTACAGACATGAGTCAGGGAAATGGGGAACCTTAGACCAAATGTGCTAAACTGACCAAATGACCACCCCAACGGGGCTGCTCACGGGGAATTCCCGGGGACCACCCACTCCTGGTGCTCCAGAACGGATGCAAAAGTGGTGGCGCCCCCAGTGGAGGACCCCCTACACTGCAGCTCACATAAAATGCCGTAACTCCGGCTAGGAGCGACCGGGACAGCCGGGGCCGGTACCTATTCGTCCGCCTTGCCGGCGCGGAGACCCCACCCCTCATTTCTCACATGGCCCTCTTCTAGCGCCACCATGTGGCCGATTCTTGCAAAACACATTTTTGGACACTGCTCCTACAATTTTTGCCCTAAAATCACGCGAATCGGTACACAGTATGTCTACACTCATCCCATCAACATGAATCTCTCCCATATAGCGCCACCTCCAGGCCGATTTTTAAAAACACATTTTTGGACACTGCTCCTACAGATTTGGCCCTAAAATCACGAAAATCACTACACAGTATGTCTACACTCATGTCATCAACATGGATCAGGAAGATTTTGGCAAAACACATTTTTGCCCTATTTGTGGAGATAAGTGACCTACGGTCGCTTATCTCCCGATTAGGGAGTCTTACTGGTATCTACTATAACAGTTGTTCTGTGTTTGGCCAAAACTGTTGTCCTGATCTGAACATGTTATTTGTTATTTAATAATGAGCTGGAGAGAAAGGGAGATAGATCAACGATTATCAGAATACATAGCATTATGTAGCATTATGACTGTTAAAATGTCATAAAACTGTTTTTGTCATCAGATATTCATATGATAGTTTTTACTTTCTCTCTCCCAAAGCCATTTTACAGTAAAACATGTCTTTACGGTTGTTCAACATTAACTGCCAAAGCTTTGAATGTGCTGCCATCATTCCTTGACTGACCATGTTGCCATTACTATTGCTATAAGAATATAATACTATAGAGCCATTTAACACGTATATTTGTAACACAAACATGCAGCTTTTAAAGTGAACGGACCTGTAGCTGAAGTTGTACTTGTAGTCTCCGGTGACCAGTGACATGGTGAACTGGTGGGTTCCGTTGGTGTCAAACACGTACAGCTCCTGAGTGGTCGGGGACGCCACCTCGTACGAGCTGGGACCGGACGCCAGGGAGCCTGGACGTGCACACGCACACGCACACGCACACACACACACACACACACACACACACACACACACACACACACACACACACACACACACACACACACGCTGGGTTAGACAGGGCGTTCCATTGTCTGGCTCAGCACTCGAGTGCTAAATCTCTCATACTTCAATCAAACGAGTTGTTGTCTCTGCCTCATTTTGCTATATTCCTCAATTCAGAATCGCTTTGACAGCACACACACACATATGCGGATACACGTTTGCATTACTGTGAGGACATCAACATTTCAGGACACTGATGTTATGAATGCCAATGTTTGCACTACGCCTAAAACCAAAAAAACACACACATTGTGTGCTGGTAGATCGGCTACTTTTCGGTGCCCGACACCAGCATGCAACAGTGAGTTTAAATCAGGCATAAATCTTATCTCTAGTCCCCAAATCACGTATTAATGTATAATACTAAACCTCACCTGAATCTTTTTCCCATTAGTAAACGTGTCTCAAACAAATATTCTTTAAAACCATAAAACAGGCCATTTATCTTATATGGACAACGGTCCTCACATTAAATGACAAATGTTGTCTGTTTCTAAAATTGTACTAAACTTGTGGGGATGTTTGGTCCTCACAAGTATAGCAATACAAACGCACATGCACGCGCGCACACACAGAGAGACAAAACACGCAGGAAACTTTTTAAGCATTATGGCACATATTGCAGATGACATTTGCAATATGTCACCCGTTCCCGACGGCATGTCTGGGTCCAGACTAGGCAGCCTGTGGGACCGACAACGCCAAGGACAACTGGCACACAGGTCACTTTATAGCATCTGCATGCTCACTGAAAGTTTACAATTAGATGCCCCATAAACTAGGAGTATAGGAACTTGCTCTGGCCACACAGCACCTTGTAAAGCACATTTTATACAATGGTCAGGTTCTAGTATTCTTAATAACAATGCCTTCTTTATTATTATTATTCTGTGCAGTACACATTTTCTTTTTTCTTTCTTCAGTGCTATGCTGCGATGTCTTAGTAGCCACACAAAAAGACTCATGTACAGTGCCTGTACACAAGACATCTTAGCTTAACTTTACAACACAAGGTTTGTAACCAGCATTGTTGTAGTCGGGGACCCACAGGCCCAAAAGCTCAAGGTATAGGGTTTAACCTGTGATGTATAGGCCTAAAAAAGAAAAAGAAAAATCTGCTTTAAGTTGCATGTGAGGGGGATTTTTCATGATTCTGAATCCATTGCAAGCATTTGTTTTGCACAAAAAAAAACATTCCTTGGGCTAAAAACGGCCCCACAAAACTGTAAAAAGTGATGACTCAACACTGTGATGTTTCTGGTCAGCTTTAGACGGTGCCCTTCCGTCGTTTTAACGGAAGCCCCTCACCCTTTTATGTCTTGGGTGTGAGAACGGCACTTCCGCATTCTTGTAATGTGGAAGTGTCACGTCATCACGATAAAATTTGTTTGGTCAAATTTGTCCAAAGAGGTCACTAGAGGCAGTTTTGGAACTGATCACGTACAGCTCTCACACACGCACAAACACACCGAGAGAGACTAGGGGTCCATACCGGTTGGTGGTTGGTTGCGGCGTACAGCTCGTATGCGGATGTTGCCCAGGTCAGCCACGTACAGGGTCCCGTCCGGAGAGACCACCAGACTGGCCGGACAGTTCAGCCTGGCGTCTTTGGCATAGCCATCACCACTCTGGTAGCAGTCACAGTTAGCATCATTCTGGAGTAGAGGGAGGGAGGGAGGGAGGGAGGAATGTGGAGGAAAAGAAAGTGAGGAGAAGTAAGACAGGACATAAACAGTAAAGAGGATGATTGAACAGATGACTTGCAGCTTACAACAGCACTACAATAATCATTCTGCATTAAGAGGTTTCTCCGGGACGCTGCAGTACAATACCTTGCAGTCGCAGTCAGACAGCGTTCCGGCTAGGTGAGTGATTTCCCCATCCGTCGACACCTGGAAGGAAAAGAAAATCATCATCAACTAATCTGGCGTTGTCAGATTGGGCATTATGGAGTGGCAATAGATGAGTGCTTCTCAAAGTGGATTTCAGGGACTCCCTATAGGTTCCTTTATGGGCGTCTAAATTGACCCTTACCAGCCTGTAACTTTGACAGTGTACAAATGGAACCAAATGGACCCGTCAGGATCCATTTGGTTCCATTTGTACACTGTCAAAGTTAAGGGGAGACCTTCAAATTTCAAAGTTTGAGAACCACTGGTCAACCTTTTCTGCATCAGTGCCCACTCACCCCTCCAAATTCGGCACAAGCATGGGGATGAATGCATTCTACCGAAAACGTGGAACGCCCTACTGTGGTCCCCACCTGTCTGATGCGGTGCAGCTTCTTCTCGTCGGTCTCAGCGATGTAGAGGACACCGTTGTAGGACAGTGCGATGGCCGTGGCTCCTTCCAGCATGGTCTGGACCGCCTTCTTACCCATGGTGTACTCTATGCCTGGTACCTGACAGTGCATGGGACGCCCCGCCACGATGCGAACCTGCACACACACACACACGCATGTACGCGGGCACACACACGCACACACACACACACGCGCACACACGCACACACACACACACACACACACACACACACACACACACACACACACACGGGCACACACACACGGGCACACACACAGGCACACACACGCACACACACACACGCAAAACATGGCATGAGTTTATGGCTCTCATTTCATAAGGCCAAAAAAAGACGTCAACATTTTGCAGAGAGATACAAGGAGAAGTATTGCCACACTACTATTGATCTCCTCACATCGGAATATTGGGATTTGTGTTGAAAATGTTAAAGTTTCCCTTTGATATTACTGCAATTTCCTATCCTTTTAATTCCACTTTCTTTTCAATCATTATTTTGCGTGAAACGCATTATACCTGATGTGTGAAGCTGATTGATTGATATTTTGTATTTAAATGATCTTTTATCTATTTATTTTTGCTATAAACAGCACACACCAATGGTGCCTGCTGTTGAAGTATGGTGCCTCACGCCCAGTGGTGCATTGGTGATTCAATGTTTGGGTCACTTATCTAGAGACGTCACGCGCACGTCGCTCAACACCTACTATACAGGTCTATTGACATGCATACAGGCTTATTTCTTTGTTAAAACACCCTGTTGTGACACTAAAGCGTTGGCGAGATGTGAACTGTGTGGGTTTTCGCATCAATGCATGTCCGTTTGCGTGAGAGCCGTGAGTCACGTGACCCCTGCTCAGAAAAGATATGGGACGGCGGGGGCGCGCGACCCCGGTCTAATTCAACACTGCTCTCGCCTAACATCCAGCACATGAAGATGAAGACATTCCCAGCTATACACAGTAGATAGAACACACACATTATTGTGTATCATTATTTTATGCTTTAACTTTTGAAAAATAGCAGATATACAAGCTCACAGCACGGCACCGAGTGCCGCGCTACAAGCTTGTAGATCTGCTATTTTTGAAAAATCATGAAAATTTGAATTTTGACCCGATTCTATAAGTGTCTTTTGAATCCTTCTAAGGTGTTTTGGAAAACCTATGTTTCTATGTCAGCAATCTGGCCAGCCATCATCAAAGAAAAGGTCCTTTTCACTTAACTGGAGCTCAGTTAGTCTGTTCTTGAGAGACTACTATGTCAGTGGTTCTCAAACCTTTTCATGTGAAGGACCCCCAAAATGATATTTATTTGGCCACAGATCCCCATCTCAAAATATCTAGTTCCAGGGACCACCCAGAAGCAAAATTTGAGTTACAAACGTTCGCTTTGAAAATACATATATTCAAAGATTTGCACACATTTTCACGACTTTTTCAAAAATAGCAGATCTACAAGCTCGCAGCGCGGCACTCGGTGCCGCGCTGTGAGCTTGTATATCTGCTATTTTTCACTGGTTAAAGCATTCAATAATTCTAGGCCTAAATGGATTAAAGAGTGTTGTTGGTGGAACGTATACCTGTCTGTTCTCAGTGATCTGCAGCACCACGTTGTTGTCCAGCACATAGATGGAGTTGTCCATGGGGTTGATGGCCAGGTCTGTGGGCCACTCCAGACGCACCTGCACAGAGCAGAGAGAGAATAACCTGGCTTATTTCACCTACACAGAGCACAGAGAACAACCTGGTTCATTTCAGGTCTATTTCAACAGCGTGTGCAACAACTGGGGACAAAGAGGTCAGAGCTTTCCCCTCCATAGATACATTTGTTTTTTCCACACTGCTCTTCCCACAGTTTTGGTGGCACAGACTTGGACCATACGTCAAATCGATCGGCTTCACCGGGAATCGATTCTTTGCATTTTGCACTAAGAGATACATTATATAGTTTTATTTATATAGCCTAAATGGATTCGTGAATCAATTTCCCCACCAACCCTCTACATCAAATATCTTTGACGAAAGCAGCCCATCCACAAGCTCTCACAACGTCGGGAGCTTGCTTGTACATCGGTTACTATTTCCACTGAATGTTTGCCTCCTATATGACACGGCCCAGCACAGTCAGGGACGGCTGGTTGTTCTTAAGAAGCAATTTAAAAAGAAGAGACTGATTCAGCAAACCCTGAGCCGCCGTGGCAGGTCATTCTATTACACCACGGATTTATGAACAAACACCGGCATCTTCAAGCCGCAATATGTCTCGTCTCTGTCGGGTGGAAAACTCATATCGTCGTTGGCGGGTGGAAACCATGTATGTCCAAAACCGTTTCGTATTTATCATTTTAAAAATGATTTAAAATAGTGAAAATAGATGATCTACAAGCACACAATGCCTCGCACTGCGAGGTGTTTTGTATTTGTAGATCTGCTATTTTCACTAGTTCTGTGCAACAGTCTTATATGATGAGGCAGGGCTTTAATTTACAAAAAAACCTTGCTAATTTTAAACTTGTAGATACAAGGTTTCTGCCGGATAGTGACGATAATGTCCAAAAGAAAAAGGTTCCTTTTCATATCATCGCTGTTGGGGCAGAACCCTCTCATTTCCAATGTTTACATTTTTGTGATTATTTTTTAATTTTTATATATACTGTATATATATTTTTGTAAATTGACTATAGCTATATAACTATATTGACAAAAGCATCAAAAGTAGCAGATCTACAAGCTCGAAATGAGGCACGAAGTGACACATTTTGAGCTTGTAGATCCGCAATTTTTTTGGTCTTGGTCTCAAAACGCGAGCGAAGAGGACGTGAAAACATAAAAAAAGTTTACATTTGGAGATAAGAGATTTCTGCAGACAGACAGCAACGGTTTCTGTTATTTAGCTTCATTTCTGAACTTCTGTCTGGCCTCGTCTCCGAAGAGAACTCTGTGGAGAAAGTATTTTATTCTAAGGAGGACACGCTATTACTCACAGCCATTCTAGCTCTCTTACACACACACACACAACCGCTCAAGCACGCACGCACAAAACACACGCACGGACACACAAAAACTAAAACACACATGCACGCAATGGTGATTACCTTGCTTGTCTGTGTTTGTGTCTGGGCCACTGACTCCAAACACAAATCTATCTGTCTGCCTTGTGTGATGAAAGCAGGGCTTTACTTCACAAAAAAAGGTACGCGTTTGAAACTTGGAGATACAAGGTTTCTGCCCGACAGTGACGATATATATCTGAAATAAAATATACTTCCCTGAAGTCTGCCTCACCACAGGCAGAACTTTGGGTTCCTTTGCTGTTAAATGTATAAATTGCCAATAGAGGGTATGAGCATGCATAAAGTGAATGGCAAATCGAGTGGCAAAGTGAGTTGCAAAGTGAGTTTAATGTGTATAACGTCATTTAATGCAATCACATAGGACTTTTCTGTTTGGATGTATGGGCTGTCAAGGCCAGAAAGTCGTTTTTTTGCCACTCTGTAGGCGTTCCCGCATAACTTCCGGGTATGATGATGATGATGTCACGCGCATACCCTCTATGCTGTAACCGGCAAGGCACCCATGGGCCGTACCTGTCGTATGTGCATGCTGGTGTCGCAGGTCAGAGGTCGAGCCGAGGTCAGGTCGTTGCTGCCCAGCAGGGTGGAGATGATGCCGTTACGATCCACCTTCCTGATCATCGTACCGTCCACGAAGTAGATGTAGCCGTTCTTATCCACCGCTATGCCTGGAGGGAGAGAGGGAGGGAGGGATGGAGAGAGAGAGAGAGAGAGAGAGAGAGAGAGAGAGAGAGAGAGAGAGAGACCAACAGACAGACAGACAAAGAGAGAGCGAAAAAGAGACACTGAATACACTTGCAGATGTGCTGTTTAAAGTCTTCAGACTTTACAGCTCTTTCCTACATTTTTTCCACAGGTTTCTTTCACATTTTTACGGAGAAAGGAGCGTATTTTCCCGCAAAATGGCAAGAAACCCCTCCATTCCCATTGAAAAGCAGAATCCACCTTCATAGGTTTAAACTTCAAAGTCAAGGAAGGTCATATCAATAGCAAAAATGGCTGATCTACAAGCTCAATGTTCTGCCAATCCACTGGAAATCTTGAAATGGCACATCTGTACCTACAGGCTACTGTGTTTTATGCGTGCAAATCAACAGTTTGCTTTCTGTACTAGTAGCTCTGTACTTGCCAAAATAGGGGGGAAAGTACAGAGCCATGGGGGACCCTGATCAACTAAGTACTGTATATGTTATTTATGCGATTGAATTAAAGCTGCAATCTGTACATTTTATTTCTGTTGTCTCCTTCTCCGGAGAGAGAGGTAGTTGTAACAATATGCACACTACAATAGAGATTAATATCTGTGTATGTCCGTGCGTCTGAGAGAGTGTTGAAACTTTCACTACACATCCAGAGAGGTAAGAAAATGAGCTATAGTCTGTTACCATGGTGACAAGGTTTAGATGAAAACATACTTGCCTTTTAATCAAACGATTCTCTCTCTCTCTCTCTCTCTCTCTCTCTCTCTCTCTCTCTCTCTCTCTGTCGCTGTGTGAGTGTGAGTGTGTGTGTGTGTGTGTGTGTGTGTGTGTGTGTGTGTGTGTGTGTGTGTGTGTGTACCTTTAGGTCCCAGCAGTTGTGCCTCAGTAGCCTTGCGTCCGTCTCCACAGCGCGCCTCATCGAACGGAGGACACTGTTCTCCCGTACCTGCTACCACCTCACCGTTCGCTGCACACGTGCGCACACACACACACACACACACACACACACACACACACACACACACACAAATGACACACACACACACAAATGACACACACACACACACACACACACACACACAAACACATACTCAGATGAGAGTTATTCTCAAAACGTGTGAAATACTAGTATGAAATGAAAACTGTGTGTGTGTGTGTGTGTGTGTGTGTGTGTGTGCGTGCGTGCGTGCGTGCGTGCGTGCGTGCGTGCGTGTGCGCGCGTGCGTGTGTGTGTGCATTTTTCCTAGGTGTGTGTGGGTGTGTGTGCATAACCTTACCGATGAGCTCACGGGCGCCGCTAAGCATCTTGGGACGGTAGATCCGGCGGGAGTTGGTGTCTGACACGTAGAGCTGCCCGGTCACTGGGTCCGTGGCCAGGTAGTAGCGATGGGCAGGGTTGTTGCTATGGGAGACGGCCGGGCAGAGGGGGAGGGGGGTGTTAGTCTGATCAACACTAAAACTTTCACAGAAAAGCTTTACTTTTATCTCATATCGCTGTGTTCGCACTGCCAGCTACAAAAGATACAAAGCAAGACAGATAGTCAGGGAATATTATCAGAATACCTGTCAAAGCTGGGGATAAATTCCTTACCAAACGATTTCTTCACCAATGTGTTCATAAAGGTGTCTAGTAACACATCTAACAGAGTTTCAAATTCAACATCCCTAGGAGAATCTTTGACGGCTAGGGTAAGTTTGGGTCTCATTCACTTACTATACACTACTAAGGAAAAGAAGACTCCCAAAAAATCTGCTTTAAGTGGGATGTGAGGGGCCTAACTATGTGTTTTTAATTATTCTGAATCCATTGTAAGCATTTGTTTTCCACAAAAAACATTCCTTGGACTAAAAATGGACCCCACCAAACTGTGCAAAGTGATGACTCATCACTAAAACATTGTTTTTTTTTTAGGGCAGTTTTTTTCCCAATTAATGTTTTTACATCAACTTTTAAACAACACTTTGTTGTGTGGTAGCTTCCGTAGCTGCAGTTGAAGCCAGTAGACATTGTTGCAGCTACAAACGTCGGGCGTCAGTTAGTTTGTATCTTCATGTCGCTGCATGGCTTCCTTTGAAAAGGAACGGTATAGCCATTAGCTTTGTAGCTGCCAGTGATGTGAAACGCAGCATAACAAAATGTCCAGAATCCTTACAGCAATGTTGTTGTTCGGGCACGAAACAACACAAACACATTCAGACTCGCTGTCTGGCTGCCTCAAAGCCAGCTGTAAATTGGGAAGAGCTGAGCACTATATGGTTCACACCAGGAAACTTTGTTAGAGAAGGTTTCACATTTCTCAAAATGTCTAACCACCATAAAAAATTAAAAATATTATATATTGTCACTGTCGGGCAGAAACCTCGTATCTCCAAGTTTCAAATGTATAGGTTTTTTTGCAAAGTAAAGCCCCTTCTCCATCAGACAAGGCGGTCGCACAAAAGTAGTGAAAACAGCAGATCTACAAGCACACAACGCCTCGCGGTGCGAGGCGTTGTGTGCTTGTAGATTGGCTGTTTTCACTAGTTTAGTTCATTTTTTTAAATGATAAAAACGAATGCGTTTGGACATACAAGGTTTCCACCCGACAACGACGATATACTGTATATATGAATCCCATCTAGGGAGACGGAGAAAAGGTCATTAAAAACACATCCAGAATCTAAAGATTTGTTAGAATGAAAGACTGTAGATTTATGTACGTACTGTATGCTTGCCATTCCAGAACAGCTGTCTTTCTATTTGTGACCTATTGGGTTGCTAGTGAATATTTTAAATAGCCTGAGGAACCTTTGCAAAGGTTTAGAAAGTGTACAGCTACACAACATAGCTTGTACTGTAGCTATACAGTAAATACTGTGCAATGCATAAGCTACAATAGCTTGCATAATCCAAAGAATAGGCTCTACAAATGGGACCAAAACTCGTTGCCGTTAAATTGACCCTGGCACCAAACTTTAGCTGTATTTCACATTTCCATTCTGAGAAAGTGACGAGGTTCAACGCAGTCTGTGAACAGGAGCGTCCGCCGCTTTCGGATCCACAGAGTCCCGAGCCAAATTAGTCTAACCATTTTAACCAAATCCTCTACAAGGCCTGTATTTGAAAATAGCCTATCTAAAGTTCACAATATCTAAGTTCTATCAAAGCCTATCTAAGTTCACAATGTGCCACATTGTTATGCGTTGTGAGGTTGTAGATCAGCTACTTTATACTAAACTAAAATTTGGAGGAAAATTAAATCTGGTCTGGGGGTCCCTCGCACAACATCTTTTCAGATGGGGGTATATGCGTATAGTGTATAATTGACTTGTGGGTCCTTGACCTTGATGAAAAGCTTTGAGAATCGCTGGTCCACGTGTACACACAAACGTGATCTCACCCCTGCTCATGCTGTGAATTGGGTGTTTAAGGGTCCATTTGGTTCCATTTGTACTCTCGTCGCAGTTAAATGAACACTGAGAGTTTTACTGTGCAGAGAGGGGAAGTTGATGAGGTGAGCCACGAGAAACAGATCCGTCTTAATGCCTCTGTGTGCGTGTGTGTGTGTGTGTGTGTGTGTGTGTGTGTGTGTGTGTGTGTGTGTGTGTGTGTGTGTGTGTGTGTGTGAGATGGATGTTGCGTGACAGTGTGGCAGGCATCATTAAGAAGGTGTCACAGGCTACTGATGGGCCATCGTATCCACTCAGACTGATGCACGAACACACACACACACACACACACACACACACACACACACACACACACACACACACACACACACACACACACACACACACACACACACACACACACACACACACACACACACACACATACCCCGCCGGCCACAGGTCTCTGTGGTTGGTGCATGTCAACAGCTGATCACAGCCTGTTAATTAACTTGGCTAAAAATAAAACACACAAACACGCACACGCGCGCACAAACGCACACACGCACGCACAAACACACACACACACACACACACACACACACACACACACACACACACACACACACACACACACACACACACACTGATGTTTAAAGAGGGCAATGCCACATGCTGTAACTTAAGCCAGCATACTTCTTGTGCAAACAAAGTTCGGTGAAGTCGCAAGGACAAAACGACCACAATTGCGGAGAAAGTGGACGAACGCAATACCACGGCCAAAGTCCTTTTCGTCAATTCTTGCCCCACCAAGATGTTCTAAGTAGTCCAAACATTGCGGCAGAGACAGCAATGTGAACATTGTGAGTGATTAGTCAGACACTCAAGATTAATATTGTTATATTTCTGCAATGTGGGTCAGCTAAAAGGTCCATGGACCGGGTTGAAGAAAGCTTGACTGAGGAGATTAGGAGGTACAGATCTTTACAATCCCTCTCTGAGAGATTACACGACCCGGGAGCAAATTCATTCATGGAGAGACATGTCCAATGTGTCCACTTTGTCCATCAGAAATGACAAAATCTCTGAGACAAATTCTTTTGAGACACCTCAGAGTCGAGATCAGATTGATGTCAACAAACAGCAGAGATCGAGGTGTCAAAAATAACCGTTCCTGCGATGGGTACACAGTGGCCGTGGTCTAAAGGTTCAGAACTCCAAGCGGAGTCACAACATTGAATATAAAATATGTAGTCTGCAGAAGATGTTTTCAGTTTTACCAAGCAGGAAAAAAAACATGTCAAGGAAGTCCAGAAGGAAGGAAGGAAGGAAGGAAGGAAGGAAGGAAGGAAGGAAGGAAAGAAGGAAGGAAGGAAGGAAGTAAGGAAGGAAGGAAGGAACGGACGGACGAACAAAGGAACGAAGAAAGGAACAAAGGAACAAATTGGCGAAGGAACAAAGGAAAGGTCCAAGGCTTCTAGTTCTTCTAGTGCAAAGGTACATAAGAGTCATACTTATGTTGGTTCGGCTTCCTTCAGACAATGTAGCAAATATAGACAAGAAAAAAACAGAGAAAGACAGAAAAACAAGAGCAAACAAAAGAGTCAGTAGCTTTATACTAAGGAAAGGAAAGAATGAAACAAGGAAGCAAGAGTGGTACAAAGAATAGGGGATTCTTCAGGTCATAATATAACTGAGTGTACACAGTAAAATCCTGAGAGTTAATGTAACTCTGAGTGTACAAATGGAACCAAATGGACCAGTAAGTTCCATGTGTACCCTCTCAGAGATACAAATGCATGAATTAATGCAGATATTTGTAGTGTGTGAATAAAAATCTCCTTTAAAAAACGTCCTTAGCACGAGCGCTTGTCCCGAGAGGCGATCCGCTTTAATTAAAGGCTAAAAAAAGAGGGAATTTAATTAAAAGCCTGCGATCGACTCCAGTCAGAAATGAGATGCGTTGGTTCGCTTTCTGCCGGCGGCGGTGACACACACACACACGCACGCCCGCATACACATCACACACACACACGCACGCACGCACGCACGCACGCACGCACGCACGCACGCACGCACGCACGCACGCACGCGCGCATACACACACACACACACACACACACACACACACACACACTCACACACACACACACACACACACATGCCACGTGCGCGCGCACACACACACACACACACACACCCGTCAGGTGGTCACGCTTACTCGTTTAGAAAGAAAAGAGACAAGTTAAACAACCACAGATACCCTGGGACCTGAAAGACAGCAGTATTTAGTACTTTTATGGGGAGAGAGAGAGAGAGAGAGAGAGAGAGAGAGAGAGAGAGAGAGAGAGAGAGAGAGAGAGCTGTGATAAGGATATCAAATATATATCCCTGCTCTGCCTGCATGTAACGTTGATGCATGAAAACTGTTACACTCCTTTCACTTGTACATATTTTGTTCCAATTGTATTGTATTGTATCTGCTTTGGAAATGTGTTTCTCATGCCAATAAAGCCCTTTTGAATTGAATTGAATTGAATTGAATTGAATTGAATTGAATTGAATTGAGAGAGAGAGAGAGAGAGAGAGAGAGAGAGAGAGAGAGAGAGAGAGAGAGAGAGAGAGAGAGAGAGAGAGAAAACTCCTCTCCTCTCCTCCCATCCCATTCATCCCCTCCCTTCTGCTTTCCTCGCATCTCTTCTCCTCTCCTCTCCCCTATACCCCCCTCCTCCATCGGGTTATAAAAATGACGACTAGGTTGTTCATTGGAGCCGACACAGGGAGAATGGGCTCCATTTAGCAGGAGGAGTCTACAGCCCGGATCACAGAGCCAGAGAGGAGGAGAGGAGGCAGACAAGGGGGAGAAGATATAGCCTACTTAATCAGACGTACATCTCTGTCTCTCTCTCTCTCTAACATCCTCGCCCGTGTCCCCATGCCTCGGGTCAGGGGAGCAGTGGTGTAAAGTACATTTACTCAAGTACTGTACTTAAAGAGGTGGTGCCATAGTTTTGTACAGTTTGTGTCTATAGAGTTAACATTACTCTAATATACTGTTTCTCAAATGGGGGTACGCAGGGGTACTGCAGGGGGTACGTGAGGAAAACAAGAAAATGGGAATCTACTACTCATCTGCTCATCTGTACATTTCTAAACCAAATTATCAATAACTTGACTAGTAGTAACAGTTACTGAATAGAAAGCAATATTTATTTGCCATTATGCTGTTTTATTTTTGAACGTATTGGCATTGGAACTGGACTTTTGTTGTAAATTTTGCTGTAGTCAGGGGAAGGGGGTACTTGGCTTCGGAAATCATTAGGGGTACTCCAGCCAAAAAAGATTTCGAACCACTGCTCTAATAGACCCCCAAGTGTGGTTATAATATGCGAATATGTCTTCCCTGTGTAGTTTTGGTTACTTCCTGAAAACCTCTGAGTCAAAAAACCCAATTGAACTTCAGCTGGGTCACCACCCACCTGAAAACCAGGCCTACATAATGAACAGGTATGGGTGTGGCCACATAAAAACTGAATTTTTATCATTTTCTGTACACTTTTCTGAAAACAATCTTCCTCCAACTATAATCATAATACAATATGATCATATATTTGGGGGGATCACGGCACCCCATCTTTAAGTAAAATGTTGAGGTACTTTTGCTTTACAATTTGAGGCGAATATTGCACTTTTACTCCACTACAATTGTTTGAAAACATTGAATTACTATAGTTAGTTTGTAGATTTTGATTATTGGTATTGGTATACTTTAAGTACATTTTGATGCCAATACTTTTGTACTTTTACTCAAGTGATTGTTTTAATTTGGGACTTTTACTTGTACACAAGTATTTCTATATTACAGTATTGATACTTTTACTTAAGTAAGACATGTGAGTACTTTTTCCACCACTGCAGGGGAGATAAAGAGAGAGAGAGAGAGAGAGAGAGAGAGAGAGAGAGAGAGAGAGAGAGAGAGAGAGAGCATTCGTCAGGGTAGATAGTGTAGACTGGATTTGTCACCTGATAAAAGCATTGACAGCTCAATCCAGACCTTGCAGTATCCACTAGGTGACTGATGAGTCTGTATGGTGCACCAGGATAGTCCTATACTGTTGTATAGTGTTATCGATGGTGCTTCCCATTGTTATGTCTTATACCTTTGTATTGCTGTATCGAACAGTACTTTCCTTACTCTGTATCCGTGTAACTTTGGAACTCTTAACTGCTGTGCTGCCCGGGGCGATTGAAATCTGCTGTGCACAGGATCAATAGAGGGATCTATCTAGAAACAGAAATACGCTTCACAATCCCAGCCATCTGGCATGTAAGTTAATAATAAAACCTGCATAAAAAGGAACTTTACAGATGCTACTGTATATCTCAGTGCCAACATTGCTTTTTTATCCTGTGAAGAAGCATTGAGTTGTCCTGTGAATGCAACATGTTACAATTACGATAACGTTTCACTTTTCTGGACTTGACATTGACGTTTGATGCCAATAACATGCTAAGGTTAATGACAGGCAGGGAACACCGTTCAGAGAAGAAAACAGCAAAGGTTGAGACAACAGAAGAAGGAGCAAAGGGTTAATGTAAAGTGTTAGTCACTCTTACCTATGTCTGAAATCTTTGTTTCTTTAGTCCAGCACACACAGAGGAAACAAAAGAGTAGTAGAAGAAGAAGAGAAAGAAGAAGAAGAAGAAGAAGGAAAAGAAGAAGATTTTAGAGTTAGAATACTCTGCAAAAAAGGTCAAATAATGTAAGGGGATTTATCTTGGTTTGAGGTCTGTGTAATAGTATAATCCTTACTTGACTTAGTTTCAGACGTATTGGAAATGAGACACGGAGACAGGAATTTACTGGTGTAACCTCCTCAAAGGCAGACTATCTCCGGACCAAAATATCTGTTCCCCTTTATCCCTTACAGTGTGAGATAGTGCCCAAAACATTTCCATTATTACAAAGAGCTCAAACCAAGATAAATCCCCTTACAATAGTTATTAGACTATATTAGATCAAAGTTCAACATAGAGGCATTCTCCAGAAAGAAAATAAGTCTAAAGTCACGTGCATTCATTTTAGATGTTAAGAACTAGCAACCATCCATCTATCTATGCTTTGTGACTGGTCTTGCAATGTTACATTTTGTCAGAACCTGCTTCATTTGCTGTGTTTGCTTACCTGCTAAAAGTGAATTTGAGAGCATATCACTGTGTAATGTAAGCAGTCAATGGGGAGCATGTTTTTGAAGTATCAATCTCTAAACAACACAGGTCAAAAGACATCTCACAAATATTTGTAGTTGAATCACGTGACGGTAAACTGCACAACCCAAAACCTCGACCAAAGTTGTCATTGTTCTTTCATTCAGAGCAGCGATCATGCATACGGGCAGTGCTGTAAAGTAACAAAGTAGGCTACTGTACTTGTACCATATACGAAACGTTGTGAAATACGCCAAGTATGAGAAAAGTTGCAAAATATGCGGGTGGAAATATGCGATTACGCACCCTTTCAAAAAAAGGTATGCAATCCCACAATCTATTTTTTTCTGCAGTGTCTACCTATTGATATTTTTACTTAACATAAGTAAAATGTTTAAAGGGGCACTCCACCACTTTTCAACCTATGTTCATATAATTGGTCCTCACTCAAAAATAGCTTTTATTTTTTTTTATTTATTTTTTTTCCTCAGAGGAGGGCTGTGGGCTGGTCA
>NC_137812.1:21585801-21658301 GCF_963921795.1 Nannobrachium achirus
AAGCTCACAGCGCGGCACCGAGTGCCGCGCTGCGAGCTTGTAGATCTGCTATTTTTGAAAAATCGTGAAAATTAGATTTTTTACCCGATTCTATAAGTGTCTTTTGAATCCTTCTAAGGTTCTTTTGAAAAAACCTATGTTTCTATGTCAGCAATCTGGCTTAGCCATCGTCAAAGAAAAGGTCCTTTTCACTTCAACTGGAGCTCAGTTAGTCTGTTCTTGAGAGACTGCTATGTCAGTGGTGCTCAAACCTTTTCATGTGAAGGACCCCCAAAATGACATTTATTTGGCCACGGCTCCGCATCTCAAAATATCTAGTTCCAGGGACCACCCAGAAGCAAAATTTGAGCTACAAACGTTCGCTTTGAAAATACATAATATTCAAAGATTTGCACACATTTCCACGACTTTTTCAAAAATAGCAGATCTACAAGCTTGCAGCGCGGCACTCGGTGCCGCGCTGTGAGCTTGTATATCTGCTATTTTTCACTGGTTAAATCATTCAATAATTCTAGGCCTAAATGGGTTTAAATATGCCTTCTGCTGCTGCCTCTTCTTCTTCTTCTGCGTGGTAAATAATGACCCCCGTGGCGTCGGAGTGCTCCCACAGTCGACCTCCAGTCAGCACGCAGCCAATCAATATGTAATGGAACTGGAGAACGCAGCGCTGTTACCGGGCGGAAAAAACCTCTTATCTCAGTATACTATAACGTTCTGTGTTCTTATTTCCATAAATCAAACCCCTTACTTGATCAGACTACAGCATTTTATGGTTTAACTATTAAGAAATAGCAGATATATAAGGTCATATAGATCTCGTAAAGCTTGTAGATCTGCTATTTTTGAAAGATCGTGGACATTTTGTGCAAGTCTTTGAATATTTTTGACCCGATTCTATAAATGACTTCAAAATCCTTTCTTCTAAAACAGTGGTTCTCAAACATTTTCATGTCAAGGACCCCCAAAATCACATGTAATTGGCCATGCATGGACCCCCAACTCAAAATATGTTGTTGCAGGGACCCTCAGAAGCAAATATTTGAGTTACAAAATGGTCGCTTTAAAAAAAGATATATTCAAAGACTTAAAAAAAAAAAAAACACGATAAAAAAGCAGATCTACAAGCTCGCAGAGCGGCACTGATACAGCAGCTTGTTGTATATCTGTTACTATTGATGCTTTTCATTAGAATCCTGAAAACTAACGGTTTTAGACATGCGAGGTTTCCACCCGACAGAGACGATTATGCTGAGGGCACGGAAAAATACATCCCATAATATGCGCAATAATCTGCTCCACACACGGCGAGAGTGTGTGAGAGAGAGAGAGAGAGAGAGAGAGAGAGAGAGAGAGGGTGTAGCCTACAGTATGTCTGGGGATATTCCTGCTTGTTAAAGGAAGATTGTATGCGCAGGTTCAAATACCGGTCAGGACATATGTGTTAGTGTGCCTGTCATCCCTTTACGCCTTGAAAAGGATGAACTTGGCCTTGGTTTGAACCTGTTCTTACTGTATATCTACAGGTCTGCTTGCAACTGAAATTGCTTCGACGTTCGTAAGCAACGCAGAACCGCCACACGTACACTCACTCACTCACACACACACACACACACACACACACACACACACACACACACACACACACACACACACACACACACACACACACACACACACACACACACACACACACACACACACACACACACACACACACACACACACACACACACACACACACACGCAAACAAAAGAAAACAACATTTGATGTGAAATCTGACCCTCGTGTCAGGTCTACACGGATCTGATATACCTTCTACTAGTATTGTTTTCACCACTTAAAGATGCACTCTTTTAACTTTTCCTGTTCTACCCCAGCTGGTCTCCTGTGCAAGTGCTGCATTTCATTTTCTTTTTACTTTTTTTTACCACTGAGCTAACAGAGCCTGCCTGCTTGCTCTGGGGAGGATTTTTAGGCAGGCAGTCAACTCGTCACTGGTCAACCAGCCGTGACCAACCTTGACACAGGATCTAAATGCAGAATGCAGCACCGGCATCAGTGGCATCGCCGGTAACTGCCGACAACAACCGAGGCAGGCACTGCCACACGGACCGGCAGTGGACCTGGACCAGCAGTAGGATCGGCAGTAGGACAGGCAGCTCGCCGACAACAGTGGCGGCAGGCATCGCCGCTCGACGGTGGTTAGGGTTAGGTTTAGATGCCTAATCAGTTTTACTGAGGTTAGCGTTAGGGTTACGGTTAGGGTTAAGTACTGTCGGACAATGTCTGCTGCAGAGGTGCCGCGGATTGATTGCCGGCGGTTAAATGTCTCAATAGAATAGCAGCGAGGACCAAATGCAACCACCTCTATACTGTAGGCTCCTTTGGACAAAAATAGGCCATATTGGACAAACATCTTTCTTACTTCACTTAGGTGTTATCAATTACACTAACGAAGGCTCTGTGTAGCACGCACGTGGTTCTCAAACCTTTTAATTTCAAGGAACGACCATAACTCTGAGAGTATCAGAAATGGAACCAAATGGACTATGGTTACACACACTTAAGTGACCATTTGGAACCCCCTAAAACCACAAAGGTCCCTGGACCCCAATTTGAGACCCACTGGTGTAGCAGACCAATGATTTTGCCACCACTTTAGTATAGCTGGGCGGCCGCTAAATGGAGGGGGCCAATCCTTCAGTAGCACCAGCCCACAGAGCAGAGAGCCACCACATGATTGGCCCACTGGCTTGTCTATCATCTGAATACTGGCCTAGTAGCCCAATCACAGTCTACTGTGGCCCAGGAGTCCCACCCAAACACAGCATACAAGCCCACAACACGCTGCTGGCTCGATGCGTTGTGGGCTTGTAGATCTTCTACGTTCGGCTCACGCCGGTTGTGGTGGGCGGCCGGTCTGGGCCTGTGGGCCAAGATGCCAGGGCCGGATTTATGTCCCAGTCCGGCCCTGCACACACACACAAAAAATGCCATGCCCCAAAATAGAGATACCATGGTCATATAAGTGGTTAATGGCAGCCAGGATTTATGATATCCAACATATCTAGTAGAACCGCCACCAAAACCAACGCTATAACCATGTCTATTGAGTCTTGAGCGCTCCCATAAATATCATATTATATCTGCGGTGCTCGGAGAAAGGCTGGCCGCTGCATGGACCATTAAAATGCTGCGGGCGACTCTGTGATCGCTTGGAGCAAACATCACATTTCAGGAAATGCGCAAAAAAAGTTAGATATGGCTTTAGGTGGTCAACGATATTATACTGTATGGAATTTGCGGTGCATGCATGTGTGTGTGTGTGTGTGTGTGTGTGCGCATGTGTGTGTGTGTGTGTGTGTGTGTGTGTGTGTGTGTGTGTGTGTGTGTGTGTGTGTGTGTGTGTGTGTGTGTGTGTGTGTGTGTGTGTGTGTGTGTGTGTGTGTGCGCGCGAGTGTGCGTGCGCACGTGCGTGCATGTGTCTACGTGCACACTCTTCCATTACTGAATCCTGATCTCTATCCCTCTAGCCATCCAATCAGGACTAAGAACGCCCCACTTATGTGGTGAAAAGGGAGAGCTATACCCAAAGGCGGTGGTGTAAAGTATCTACGTACATTTACTCTAGTACTGTACTGTATTTCCAATGTTCTATATACCTTTACTTTTACTCCACTACATCTCGGAGGCTCTTCTTCTTACTAGTTACTTTGTAGATTTTGATTATTATAACAAAACATACATTAACCACATCACATCAGCCTTTTTTGAAATGTTGCGACACATTGTGAGCTTGTAGATATTTTTCAAAGATGTTTTTATCCATTTTATACATTTGAGAACTGTGAATTGGGGCATTCTGCAAAATTAGTACTTTCTACTTTTGGTACTTGAAGTACATTCTTGATACAAATGGAATGGGCTACTTTCAATCAAGTCAATTTAGAATTCTGGACTTTTACTTCTAACAGAGCATATCTGTACTTTGCAGTATTGATCTTTAACTAAAGTAAGACATGTGAGTACTTCTTCCATCAATAGCATACGTAACGACAAATGTGCTTTCATGAAAAGGAAATCCTATTTAAAGGTGGTGTAAGAGATATTTTGTTGGTGAACAAAATCGATCGCATGACAGCAAAGTTTAGTTCAGAACGCTGCTGCTGGAGTCCAGGTTACTGATACCAAGAGAGTGGAGCACTCTCCACAATGTTCTCCACAATGGCTCCCTGTGTGTCACAGAATTGATTTGGTCTATAAAGCATTGAATGGTTATTAGGGCCAAAACTACATTTTTCTGCTCTTGTGTGATATCATGAACCTACCACACCTCGTCTGGTAAAGGACCTGCTTTCTAGTCCCTAGAATCAAAACTAAACATGGAGAAGCAGTTTCTTTAATGCACCACATATCTGGAACAAACTACCAAAAAAAACTGCTTAAAAAACATTCTGTTTACCGCTGCCTTTCACTGTATTTCTTTTAACAATTCTCTTCTGCACTGTAACTCTTATTTTTCTGTTTGATTTTAATGTATTTATTTATTTTACTTCTTAGTTTTTACTGAATTCAAAAGGCCCTTTTTATTGTGTTTTTGCTCTGTATCCTGAATCTGTGTTTCCTCTTAAGGAGATAGGTGTTTAAACTTTGTTTATCCCCTTCCTTTTAAGTGAATTCAAATGTCCTTTTATGATGTGTTTCCTGTGCCAGATATTCTGACAGTAATCATTGCTATAGAATGTTTGTTCAATAACAGGGCTCTCTAGTAAAAGGAAAAAAATAATATATATATATATATGTCACGGTTTGTTAGAGAAACAGTACGGTCGAGAAACGGAGCACTCGCCGTGCGGCACGGGGCGGAACAAGCGGTCGCCACAACAACGTCCTCCAGGCGGAGCCGCTCGATTGTCCACGACATTGCAAGCGGCGCGAAGGCCAGCGGACCTTGGTCCTGCTCTTCGCCCCCGAGCGCCGCAGGCGCGAGTGGCCGCGAAGAGCGGGCCAGGGCCGCGCGGCCGGCGGAGCGCCGCGCGAGTTACGAAGCCGTGGTGAATGCAATCGTTATTTACGGCCTGGGCAAGCCCACGATAAACGCCCTGTCCAAGTGACTACAATGGAGCTAATGGCTAATGGCTAATGGCTAAACACTGCCGAGCTAGGCTAGTAAATAAAGAAAGAGAGTCGCAAACGAGTGACGTCAGCGCCTTCACTAGTGAATGGCTGTCGTCGCCATCTGGTGGTGATTGGTGTGTGGTGAACGACAAAACAAGCGCTCTTACAATGAACGTCCTGAGTTACCCAAACATACTGTAACATATATATATATATATATTATAATGTTGGGAATCTTGGGATACAACCTTTATCCAATTAGGAGACTTATTAACTCGTACAGAATGGAGTTCTGAGATGATGAAAGGGAGCTTGCTGGCTAGTTTTCTGACACAGCCATTATGAACATGCAGTGCATGTGTTCTATGTGACGTCACACTGGACACCCACTGAGAGAGAAGATCTATAGGAATCACATGAGCATAGAAATTGAAATCAAACGAGTGACATTCACGCAACAGAGGGTTGTTTGCGTCGCTGTCATCATATTCTGTTTACTAATGACATGAAAGACACTTCAAACGTCTGTCGTGTGTGTGTGTGTGTGTGTGTGTGTGTGTGTGTGTGTGTGTGTGTGTGTGTGTGTGTGTGTGTGTGTGTGTGTGTGTGTGTGTGTGTGTGTGTGTGTGTGTGTTGTGCGCATGCATGGGTGCGAGCGTGCGTGCATGCGTGTGTGGGTTTTAGAGAGAGAAAGTTATAGTACACATCGTTGCTGTCGGGCAGAAGCCTCTCCATATTTCAACTTTTTTTTATTTTAGGCGGGACATAGAAAACGAGTGGATAACCAAACGCGGCTTCTGATTGGTTTGTGGTGCGGGGCAGTGACAAATACACCAGGGTGTATTGGCTGGTTGATGACATAGCTACCCTAACTCTACTCTGATCAGCAACAACGTCGCTACATAACATGTGGTGTTCAAGTCAAATGGAGGCTTGCCAGACTGAGAAGCAAAGTGACAAAACCAATCAACTGAACGTAGCTTGGCAGGCTGGTACCCAGGCTAGGGACCTCCCACCCTGATAAGCGTTTGGAATGTAGCAGATATACAAGCTCACGACGCCTTGCAATGCGATAGTATAATTTAGTTTGTTGATTTTTGATACAGTAATGGTACTATTTGCTTTCATTCTTTCTTTTTTACCCCCAAAGCTTCTTAAATTGTCACTTCACTGTCATCATTGCCATACTTCACCATACAAGAGTTTTGCACAAAAGCAGAGAGTGTTTTTTTTTTTTTTTTTTTTTTTTTTTACATAGCCATACTACTGTTGGGAAAGTTCACTTTCAACATGAACTAGTTCAAGTTCAAGTTCAAAACTTCTAAAATGAACACTAGGTCCTTTCATACTTCATAATTTTACATTTTGAACTAAAGTTCATGGTTCCCCAAAATGAACTTAGTTCTTTTTAGTTATTTTTTAAACCATAATATTTTTATACTTTTGGCTACTCAAATGTATATTTTTTAGACGTTGTTGCAAGCTATTATATTTTGTAAAAAATATATATATATATTGACACAGCCCATATAGAACCCCACACAGCAATTATTTAATCCAACTTAACATTGAGATGCCCACAATATTTAGGTGCCCAGTGCCCAGTCTTACTGCACCCTTATTGTGAAGGCAGAAGTTTCTAACCGTTGCGCACATCTGCATGTCTCTGCGTTGGTTAAAATAGCTGATCTACAAGCTCACATTGTCTCGTGGATGCAACACATTGAGAGCTTGCAGATCAGTTATTTTCGGCATGCAACACACGTCATACGACGAAGTATAGTCGGGCTTTACTTGCGAGACGTAACGAGGAGGAGATTCAGCGCTTCATGTGAAGAGAAGCGCACAGCTGCAGACAGCCCCGCTCAGGCGCTCACATATCAACATTCGCGAGGTCTGCGATGCCTGCAGCTGGGTGCTATCTGCTATTGGAGCATGGGAATGCAAAGAAAGACTTGAGGTGCAGGCGACCACGGACCGCCGCACGAAAGGGCCGATGAGCGCCGTTCACGGACATCAGAATGAACACGTTTGACAATAACGTTCATCAAGCGGAAACAAAGAACTTTCAGTTCACGTTCGCCCAAAATATGAAGGCGTTCATGAACAATCATTCGGGTACAACACTGCCAGCCACAGATGAAGAAATGCTCTCCTTCACACTACCATCACATCAAAGACAACCTCCTGCAGAGAACTCAATTATTGTGGGCTTGCTGAAAGGCGAGACCAGTATGTTATACCAAATCTAATAGGTCAAGTTAATTCTCCTAAAAAAAAGAAATCGTTGAAAATGTCTGAAAATACACATTAACATGAATCCAACATAGACTGATGACAGTGCTGTCAAACACGTCTATGAATCTATCTATGAAATCGATGAAAATCTGCATCACACATTTATACAATATGTAGAGGGGGTCCCTGCTTCATCTCTCTCTCAGCTAAGGCTTGAAGACGTTGAAGACCCCTGGTCCAGAGAGGCAAACACAAAGTCCCGAGTTCGATTATATGTCGAGGTGTCTGTGAGCAAGACACTTATCCCCCCACCAGGCCCCCACCCCCCGAGAGCGCTCATCAGAACCACGTGAGCAGCCCTCAGCTGGGTAAAGCGGAGGGATTAGCCTTTCTTTTCTTTTTCCATTCCTTTCACCATCTAGCAATCTATCCATCCGTCCGTCCGTCTTACATGAATTAACATAATATAACAACCACAATATCCAAATCCACCCCCACCACCCACCCTCACATCTCTCTCTCTCTCTCTCTCTCTCTCTCTCTCTCTCTCTCTCGCTCTCTCTCTCCTTGTTTTTCCATTAGTGGATGTTGATTAGCCAACAGAGGGTCCCGACCCAGCATGGGGTCCTATCATGCTGCGCAGGAGTAGGGGGGGAGTGACCCAATACCTGCCTATGACTGAAAAGATAAAAGTGTGGGTGGGGGGAGAGAGAGCGAATATAGATGTGGTGTGTGGGGGAGGGGGGAGGGGGGGACGAACTGGAGAGAGAGAGAGATGGGAGAAAGGATGAGAGGAGAGGCATAGGGAGATGAGAGAGAGAGAGAGAGAGAGAGAGAGAGAGAGAGAGAGGTGGATGCTAACTAAGATAGATTGGGACCCCTGCTGTGCTGAGAGGCAGGGCATGCTGTGTGTGTGTGTGTGTGTGTGTGTGTGTGTGTGTGTGTGTGTGTGTGTGTGTGTGTGTGTGTGTGTGTGTGTGTGTGTGTGTGTGTGTGTGTGTGTGTGCGCATGCGTGCGTGCGTACGTGCGTGCGTGCGTGCATGTGTGTGTGACGGAGAGAGAAAGAGATGCAAGTGCAAGTGTGAGAGAATGAAACAGTTGACCTTGAATTCAGACTAGATTCACATGCACTCACACGCGTGCACGTGGCACACGCTACACTGAAATGACCTGTATTAGCATATTAGCATGTTGACACAGTAACATCCATATCGCTACGCTCCACTGGGGAGTGTGTGTACGTCTAATTGGCAACATGAGTGCACCATGAGTGCACCCCCCCCCCCCCCCCCCCCTCCACACACACACACACACACACACACACACACACACACACACACACACACACACACACACACACACACACACACACACACACACACACACACACATCCACAGACACGTAACGGAATAACAGTATAAGTGGGGTTAAATGTGAAGTCAAATCATGTTCACAACACTTACTGAACAGTCCCACTAAAATGCACGCTTGCATGCACTCACACACGCCCGGTGTATTTTAACCCTTCTGTATGCTGAACACAGACTAGCTTTGCGTAGCCTCGGAGAAGAGGCAACATGTTCACTTGGTGTGTGCGTGCGTGCATACATGCGTGTGAAAGAGTATATTTATTGCATCCATCCTCTTATACCACACGGTGACACAGATAGGGATAAAACCATCACACCCCCCCCCCCCCACCCCACACACACACACACACACACACAATCACACACACACACACACACACACCCTCTCTCTCTGCCCTGAAGAAAGGTCTTCTCAGATAAGGGGAGAGGAGGAGTGGAGGATGGATTGTGTAGGAAACAGCATGACAGATGAATCTGGTCCTCTCTGTGTGTGTGTGTGTGTGTGTGTGTGTGTGTGCGTGTGTGTGTGTGCGCGTGCGTGCGTGCGTGCGTGCGTGCGTGCGTGCGTGCGTGCGTGCGTGCGTGTTGTGTGTTGTGTGTGTTGTGTGTTGTGTTGAGGCGCTGATGGAGACCTCTGTAGTGTCGGCGGTAGTGGCTGTCGGGCAGAAAACCTTGTATATCCATTCGACTTTTTAACGCTTTTTTTCTCCCGTAAACAAACCTTACTAGGCTGCGACCCCCCAATAAAGAATCACATTTGAACTGGTTGACCTCCCGCAACGTTGGTGTAGTGGTTAGTGCATGTGCCCTTCATACGGAAGGTGAGTGGTTCAAACCCTGCCTAGGATGATGTCAGCAAGGGGGAGAAGACGACAGCCATCTCATAGCCTCCCATAAGTAACAAGACATCTTGTGAAATAAAATGTCGCCAACCAATCATCAAGGACGATGATACACGAAAGAAGAAGAATAAATATTGATCCAATAAAAAGTATTAACCAAGGCCTAGTGACTAAATAATAACTCCATTGCATCCACTTTGAACACATGGTTTCTTGTTTCCATTTCCTGAAAAGTACGATTTTTATTAAAAAGGTTTGGACATCTGAGGTTTCCTAGCCCAACAGTGAGGTATACTGAAGATTGACTCTTTCATTACATCCTCTTTGCACACGGCAGCCCCGAAGGGGCAGCACAAAGACCTCGGGGGAGAAAAAAGATACAAGCAATGACACTTCAAACCAAATTTCCATTTGGTTTCACTTCATTATTCAGTCTGAAAGTGCGTGCTCCCCGCCCCATCGCGGCTGTTTTCCCGACAGGGGCGTTGTCGAAAAGAAGGCGTTCACCGCTCCCAGGCGATTAGTTCATCCATCCCCAGCGTGGTCACAGAATTTGATAAGTCACAGAATGTGGTGACAATGAGGAGGGCGTCGTCAGCGACTATAGTTCACCAATCAAATGCCAGTCACAGAATTCGGTTTGATACTCTACTCGCGGCACTGACGCCTGATCAGAGAGAATAATCAATATCGGCCATTGCCCTTTGCCATGCCCCGTGTATCCCGCAGTACTACTGTGTGTGTGTGTGTGTGTGTGTGTGTGTGTGTGTGTGTGTGTGTGTGTGTGTGTGTGTGTGTGTGTGTGTAATCATGCGTTTTGTCACATAATGATGTCCCTTTGAACAGTACAGCATTTTATTTCTATAGATATCTGCACTGCTTTTGTATATTTTGCATGTCCACGCACACACGCACGCACGCACGCACAGTGTGCTTGGAGGGTGGTGAAAGGCCTCTGGGGAGGAAGGGAGAGAGGGATGAATAATAATGTGATGGATGAGGTGACAGATAGAGGACAAGAGAGAGAGAGAGAGAGAGAGAGAGAGAGAGAGAGAGAGAGAGAGAGAGTCGAGAGAGAGAGCTGTATGCTTTTAAAAGCAAAGTCCTTTATAGACTGGAGTTTATACCATTATCAATCCTTATTTAGGTGGTTTTGTTCTTTTTTCTGTTTTTCATGTGTCTAGGAGGTTGACAGTATACTTCATTAGACCCTCTGGTGTGGTTGTTATGAGCAATTATGTATTCCCTTTTTATCGTAGATTTCTTCCTGGAGGCTGACACCTTGTGGGTCAAAAGTGCCGATCCAAAAACAGTGATTAAATGACATCATATAATCATCCCCTCCCCTTTTACCATTCACCCAACACTGTGGGTGTGGCTAACTTCAGCTGGGTCACCACCCACCTGAACAACCAGGTATACCTAATGAACTATTGAGTGTGGCCACATAAAAAAACTAATTGAACTCTTTCTGTACACTCGTTTAGAAAAAAATCCTCCTCCTAGTATAATCATAATACCAGATAATCATGTTTTAGGGGGGAAATAAATCATGGCACTGCATCTTTAATATCACAAAATGTCTAGTCTAAAAAAAGTAGGAAAGCCGAGAGGGAGACAGTGTAGGAGAGGACAGACAAGAGGAAAGCTGAGCAGAAGACAAAATAGGAGAGACCAACAGAAGGACAGCTGAGAGGGAGACGGCGTAGGAGAGACAGGCGGTAGCAAAGCTGAGGGACAGAACAGAACATAGCAGGCTTCGGGGTTGGGGAGAAACATCCTGTATAAGCGAAACAATTCATAACAGGGCCATTCAATATGTTGGCGGAAAGATAAATTTGCGCCAGCTATTACCGGACACAATGCTCTGCGAATCCCTTAGATGATAACAGATGAAGTGAAGGAGTGTTCCACCGCCGGGGAGATTATAAAAACAAAAGAAAGAACAATGAAATGAAAATAATAACGGAGCACGGGCAAATAGAGCTGCATGGTCTGTGTGAGATTAACCGATGAAGACCGGGAACGCCTCTGTTTCACGTAACCAATTTAACCATTATTTTATGCTTTAACTATTAAAAAATATCAGATATACAAGCTCACAGCACAGCACAGAGTGCCGCTCTGCGAGCTTGTAGATCTGCTATTTTTGAAAAATCATGACAATTTGTCAATTGAATATATCCTCCGGATTCTACAAATGTCTTCTAAGTCCTTCTAAGGTTTTTGAAAAACCTATGATCAATGGTTCTCTGAAGGACCCCCAAAATGTATTTGGCCACGAATCCCCATCCCAAATTTATGTTGTTTCAGGGACTCCCCAGAAGCAAAGATTTGAGTTACAAGAGGTTGCTTTGAAAAAATATATATTCAAAGATTTGCACACATTTTCATGATTTTTCAAAAATAGCAGATCTACAAGCTTGCAGCGCTGCACTCGGTGCCGCGCTGTGAGCTTGTATATCTGCTATTTTCCAATAGCTAAAGTATAAAATGATTCCAGGTCTTAATGGCTTAAATGCATAGTATGTAACTATGGCCCCATGTTGACACATCAAAACAATATGCACGGTATGTATATTTTCTTTATCAACCATTTCCCTGGATAGCAGCCGTCATATCAGCCACTGGAGTAGTGTGGTGTAGTGAGTTTACCTGCAGAAGCACACTGCCACCCTCGCCTCCAAATGCGTTTAAATCCGACCTCGACACATACAAAGAATTAACGTCCCTGGAGTCATGGGAAAGTTGGGGTTTTCCGGATAAGAAAGCATTAAATTTGACCTCGACACATAAAAAGAATTATTAGCGTCCTTCGAGTCATAGGAAAGTTGGGGTTTTTGGGATAAGAAAGTGTTAAGCCAAAAAAAAAGGAAAGGATCTGTATGCCTATTGCTAGCAGTGTAAAGTAACTAAGTACATGTATTCAAGTACCGTGCTTACAGTATGTGAAATGTTGAGGTATTTCCAATTTTCTATACTTCCATTACGTATAAAGAACTTGAACACTATTGAAAATGGCAGATGAAACACATTGTGAGCTTGTAGATCTGCTATTTTCTAAACATTTTAATACATTTTATATATTGTAAAACTTCGAAATGAGTACTTTCTATTTTTTTGTACTTTAACTTATAAGGGTGCACACACACCAAAATACCTATAGAGAGTGGAATCTGTGTTCCGCCAATGCATTTCAATGGTAATTAAGGGGGCGTTTTCATGTCAGTGGAGGATATCTGTGAGCCACGCCGACCTTGCGTTTATACTGGAGCTCCGTTTTTTTCCCCGTTGTCCAATCGGGTGAGTCGAAGGCGGGAATGGGGAGGGTTCTGGAGGTGACTGACCGGCGCGTCGCTGTCTTTGGGACAGAATGCGCTCTCTGCGTTTTTAGTCAGCCGCGCACCAAAAGAGTTTATCCGCTGGCGTCCATATTTTGGTGTGTGTGCACCCTAACCCATTTAGGCCTAGAATTATTGAATGCTTTAACCAGTGAAAAATAGCAGATATACAAGCTCACAGTGCGGCACCGAGTGCCGCGCTGCGAGCTTGTAGATCTACTATTTTTGAAAAAGTCGTGGAAATGTTTGAATATATGTATTTTCAAAGCGAACGTTTGTAACTCAAGTTTTGCTTCTGGGTGGTCCCTGGAACTAAATATTTTGAGATGGGGGTCCGTGGCCAAATAAATATCATTTTGGAGGTCCTTATGAAAAAGTATGAGAACCACTGACATAGTAGTCTCCAAAGAACAGACCAACTGAGCTCCAGTTAAGCGAAAAGGACCTTTTCTTTGACGATGGCTGGCCAGATTGCTGACATAGAAACATAGGTTTTTCAAAAAACCTTAGAAGGATTCAAAAGACACTTATAGAATCGGGTCAAAATTCGAATTTTCACGATTTTTCAAAAATAGCAGATCTACAAGCTCGCAGCGCGGCACTCGGTGCCGCGCTGTGAGCTTGTATATCTGCTATTTTTCAACAGTTGAAGCATACAATAATGATAGACAAAATGTGTACCTGTTCTAAATGGGCTAAAAGAGCGTTTCTACATTGCAGCATTGATACTTTTACTCAAGTAAAACATGTGATTGTTAGTGTGCCAGTCTGTCTCGCAGGTCTGCCCACACACCATTCCCCAACTCTCCTCTATAATACTCCTCTGCAAATGAGCTGTCTTTAACCTCGCTTCTCTTCTGTGTGTGTGTGCGTGCACGTGCGCGTGTCCGTCCTACGTGTGTGGGTTCTCCTGTGAACTGGCTTACAGCAAGAAGACGGCGGGGCAGAGGTGGGGGCGCCGGAGGCGAGGAAAGGTGAGGAAAGGAGCCAAGGAGCTAAGGAGAGGTGAAGTGAGGAGGAGGTGGAGAGTAGGGCGAGAGGCCGAGCTTTGAAATGAGATGAGAGGAGGTGGGAGGTCTAGGTGTGTGTGTGTGTGTGTGTGTGTGTGTGTGTGTGTGCGTGTGTGTGTGTGTGTGTGTGTGTGTGTGTGTGTGTGTGTGTGTGTGTGTGGAGATGAAAGGCCGGGTAAAATTCCACTGGGCGTATGGAACGCTTCCAATGACACAGAATCTCTCTCGCTATCTCGCTCTCTTGCACTCTCTCTCTCTCTCTCTCTCTCTCTCTCTCTCTCAGTGTCTCTCTCTCTCTCAGATTAGGGTGGGTTTCCATTAGAACCATTAAGAGAGGCAGTGGTTTTGAAAAGCTGACACTTTGTTGACTTAAGGATAAAGCCGACCCAACGCACACACACACACACACACACGGATGCATGCACGCATACTCCTGCCATCGGCGATTTATAACACTAATGCTCATTGGCGCATGGTCAGATGTAACTGTCTTTGTAAAAGAGAGAAAGTGAATTATCTCTCTCTGTGTGTGCGCGTACATATACTTGCATTACCATACTATACTAGACCATAGTATAGTGGAATCTAAGAAACAGACATTGTGAAACAGTCCATATGGTTGTTTTATAATGTGTACAATTAGATGCAGGTCGAGGTACAGTATAGGCTATATTTAGCAGTTGGTTCAGGAGGTTATGGTGTGTGTGTGTGTGTGTGTGTGTGTGTGTGTGTGTGTGTGTGTGTGTGTGTGTGTGTGTGTGTGTGTGTGTGTGTGTGTGTGTGGTTGTACATCATCACAGCGAGACGTCTCGTCCTGATGACATGGCAAACTGACACTGTCGACAACATTATCTGCCTTCAGGCCTCGCTGCGTCCAAGGTCACACACACACACACACACACACACACACACACACACACACACACACACACACACACTGTCTGTCAGTCAGTCAGTCCCTCCATCTGTCTGTCACGCCACGTCACACTTTTGGCCCTACTCTTATCTCCGGCACCGTTGCCCCTATCCATGCCAAACTTTGCACACACACACTGCTTGGCTGGCAAACCACAACTTCCGCCCCTGATTTCTCACATGGTCTAGCGCCACCATGAGGCTGCGTGTATACATGCAACCTGACGGTCGCTTATCTCCCAATTAGGGAGTCTTACTGGTTAATATGTACAGTATTTGGCCCAGAGACGACTCCCGAAAATCTGATTATTATTATCTGTTGTGCCAGGAAGATACAAGTTTGTGAACATGTTTTTAGAAACATTCAGAATGTTTTCTTTCCAACAACTCCTGCAACAGTTCAAAGATCCGAATCTTAATCGGCCCTGATTTGTTCACAGACGATCCCCGTCACCCTGGTAATTGTCAAACATGTCTGACATTTGTCTGGATGATTGTATCTGGTCGCTCAGAGGGATGCTGGAGTGACGCGTGAACCAAACCAGACGGGCCTGCAAGGACACGGACGTGAAGGGAATGAGACGACTCGATAAATGGAGACCGGGCGAAACTTTAATTCTTTGGAATTCATCAATATCACTTCAGTAAGTTTAACCATTGAGGCCCTCTATGCTCAGTAGAACAAACCTTATTTGCACTGTACTTTGATGAGCTCTTTTTCCATCTACTGTACCTCAACTCTCTTCACCAAAAATAGCCAATCTACAAGCTCACAATTGTTGTGAGCTTGTAGATCGGCTAATTTTGGTAAACCTTCCCCCAGAATAGTGATGCTGGGTTTCAAGTAGTTAAACGTGAAGAATAAAAGTTATTTCTGAGGGAAACAGATATTTCTCGGTGACATAGCGTAATAATACCGTAATCAAAAGTAGTTAATACAGCGTCAAGATCGTTTTAATAACTTCATCTTTATATGATGACTACTCAAAAATTAGCCGCTCTAGTGTGTGTGTGTGTGTGTGTGTGTGTGTGTGTGTGTGTGTGTGTGTGTGTGTGTGTGTGTGTGTGTGTGTGTGTGTGTGTGTGTGTGTGTGTGTGTGTGTGTGCGTGTGTGCGTGTGATGCACTGTCCAATTTCCAAGGCAACTGCGCATGTATTTTTTAGATTAGATCTCTGTGCATGATGATGCAACCACAACTCAAACTTGCTAAGGATTTTAAAACTTCTGTAGTGTGAGGCTAGCTTTAATCTCCCTCCCTCTCTCTCTCTCTCTCTCTCTCTCTCTCTCTCTCTCTCTCTCTCTCTCTCTCTCTCCTCTATTTCACGGCTGTCTTGTCTCTACTTTGGCCTTTCAATAAATTTACACTGCAACTTCATCATTATCACACACACACACACACACACACACACACACACACACACACACACACACACACACACACACACACACACACACACACACACACACACACACACACACACACACACACACACACACACGCTCAATAGATTTACGCAGGGTTTATTATTATGGCTGACATAAGCCTGTGTGAGAGGCAACGCTGGCAAGCATAAATTACTAGAGAGAGAGAGAGAGAGAGAGAGAGAGAGAGAGAGAGAGAGAGAGAGAGAGAGAGAGAGAGAGAGAGGACAAAGGAAATGAAAGGAAGGAAGAAGTTAAAAAAGTGAGAGAAGGGGGAGAGAGCTAGCGAGAGAGTGGGAGAAGGAAGGATGGAGGGAAAGTGAGCAAGGGAGAGAGAGAGAGAGAGAGAGAGAGAGAGAGAACTAAAGAGAGAGAGAGAGAGGCAGATACAGTAGTTGTTTGGTAGTGATATGTTGTGAATGTTTTATGTTTATGACTATAATGTCAGCATGACTTCAGTGTGTTTAGAGCCTGTAGATTAGTCTATGTGATGGAACGCCTGTACTCCTGTGTGTGTGTGTGTGTGTGTGTGTGTGTGTGTGCGTGCGTGCGTGCGTGCGTGCGTGCGTGCGTGCGTGCGTGCGTGCGTGCGTGCGTGCGTGCGTGCGTGCATGTATGATGAAACGCCTGTACTCCTGTGTGTGCACAGGAAAATACAGCTCGTTCATTATGATCCTTTACTATAAAATATAGACCATTATGATGAACCGCCGCTGTGTGTGTATGCGCGCACACGTGTGTGTGTGTGTGTGTGTGTGTACGCGTATGTGTGTGTGTGTGTGTGCCAGTGCCGACATGTGAGCATATGTTAAAGTGTGTATGTATTGTGCGCTGGTGTGTATTCGTGTTTCCTGACTTTCTGTATGCATGTGTGAAGGTGTTTGTGTAATTATTCCTGCATGTGTCAGTGTGAATGTGTGTTGGTTCTTTTTATCACAATAAACACATATTAAACACATTCACACACACAAAGGCCTGAGCTGTGCAGCATTGGCATATCTGGCCAGCAGCATCAATGCATGATGGAGTAGTTAAATGATGCTTTATGGACTGAACAGCACGGAAGAGCGCAGCAAATCTGTGTTTAAAGAGGTTGGAAAAAGGGATGCGCAGGGTGGCGATCCGTTGGCTGGTACACACACACACACACACACACACACACACACACACACACACACACACACACACACACACACACACACACACACACACACACACACAGTGACATATATATATATATATATATATATATATATATATTAAATTATAGACGGTTAATTTAAGATCTGGCCCAGAACAACACAAACCCTGTCGCATTGGCCGGCCAGGAAAATGTCTCGCGGAAACGCTGGTACGTACGTGCGCACTAGAGTGTGTACGTGTGTGTCTGCGTGAGTACACATGTGTGACATCAGGGACGTGCAGAGAATGTTAGAGAGGCAGGGGCTGACATTTCTAAAAGGGCCCTTTAGTGAAAATATTGAAAATAGCAGACCTATTCGGCTATTTTCGGTACTTGATACCACACTAAACTTAAGCAATTCTTTCAACATAAGATGCTGCATTCATGTTCAGGAGAGTTTGGACAAGGCAATTCTCTTGAATGCTGCCTTCAGGTATGGCATGGATGGAAAGGGGGTATTTGCATTTCTTTCACCATAGTGAAACTGCATTCATGGTCTGGAGTGGCCGAGAGGGCACTCTTTACAGACGGATAAAAGGGCCGGGGCTCAAGCGCCCTTTGATGTCTATGTCTGCACGTGCCTGTGTGACATGTCCTACCCAGAGCCCTCTATTGGAGAGTCGCGCCACTCCTTTTCACTTCATGGGACCAGGTCTTCCACATACACATCTATTGGTGAATAGTGACAAAGCGCCAACTGGAAGTTTACAGAATCTATGAGGGGAAAGTGACATTTCGAGTTACAAGAACCACGTGACTGGTGCTGTTTCTGACACCACATTGGCAGAACTCTCTATACAAGGCTCTGGTCCTACCGTTCTGGACGTCCAGGATGTGGTGCTTGTCCAGGGTCCATCCTCCCATGTTGGAGGGTTAGGGTATAGGGTTAGGCTGTGTTCTTACCGTTCTGGACATCCAGGATGTGGTGCTTGTCCAGGGTCCATCCCCCCATGTTGGAGGGTTAGGGTATAGGGTTAGGCTGTGTTCTTACCGTTCTGGACGTCCAGGATGTGGTGCTTGTCCAGGGTCCATCCTCCCATGTTGGAGGGTTAGGGTATAGGGTTAGGCTGTGTTCTTACCGTTCTGGACATCCAGGATGTGGTGCTTGTCCAGGGTCCATCCCCCCATGTTGGAGGGTTAGGGTATAGGGTTAGGCTGTGTTCTTACCGTTCTGGACGTCCAGGATGTGGTGCTTGTCCAGGGTCCATCCTCCCATGTTGGAGGGTTAGGGTATAGGGTTAGGCTGTGTTCTTACCGTTCTGGACATCCAGGATGTGGTGCTTGTCCAGGGTCCATCCCCCCATGTTGGAGGGTTAGGGTATAGGGTTAGGCTGTGTTCTTACCGTTCTGGACGTCCAGGATGTGGTGCTTGTCCAGGGTCCATCCCCCCATGTTGGAGGCGTCCAGCTCGTAGCCCTGCAGAATGGAGGTCCTCTTCTCCCACAGGATCAGGTCCAGACACGACTCGTACTCAAAGCCCACCGACACTGCAAGGCACATTTCACATGTTAAGCCATGATTAACACTTTGCCGTCCGAAATAGAATGGTGGTTGGTAGATTAGCCGTGAAATTTCTATTATTGTATTGTGATCTGAGACATAATATTATGTTTATAAACATGAGCCCGCCGCCACTCCTTCTTGGACAGCGCCGTTGTTTTTTCTTTTTTTTTTCCCCCAGGTCATTAGCTCACTGTGATTATCTGGTTCTCCGTTGGGATAGAATGGGGGTTTTGGCCGATCATCGATCTCCCCGTGCGTTTCGCGTGCGCGATCCCTTCACGTAAATGTCCCCGCAAATAATCCATGTGTGACTCAAAAGCAGAACTGAAAAGTTTCGCTAGCATAGCCCCTAGCATGGCTGCTGTAGAAGCACCAGGGTACAGACAGTAACCGAATGGGGGAATATGCCTTGGAAAAGGAAAGACATCACTTCTGCTTCATGTCAGCCCAGCCATGAGCTATCAATGCACGAGTAGTGACTAGGGAAGGTTAGACGATCGCCGATTTTCGGATGAAAATCATTTATTTCGGTAAATACGGGAAAGTACGGGAAAGTACGATTGGCTGCCCCTCCCCCCCTAGGAAGTCCGATATAGTACGATTTTAACATTAAGGGGCTCCCCGTGGCTTTGAAAGGGTTAAGACCTGGAAAATAATTAAAAAGTGTCTTCCAAATCCCAATGGTTTTCTGAAAACGTTTTAATGTCAAGGACCCCGTAGAATTATGTGTATTTGACCGCGGACCCCCATCTCAAAATATGTTGTTCCAGGGACCCTGAGAAAGACAGACTGAGTTACAAATGTTCGATTTAAAAATATATTTGATGGGGGCGTGTTCTCTCCTCCGCATCAGCGCCCACACCCTAGGTGAGGTTGGTGAGTGGGCCTTTCTGTGTGGAGTTTGCATGTTCTTCCCGTGTCTCCTAGGTTAGGTACCCTCACAAAAACATGCAGTAATCCTGGTCTCTATAATGCCCCTTCCACGTGCTACGTCCAACCGGGTAAACTCCCCCCTGTCAGGTGATAAGAAGCGGCCTTCCACCCCTTATGCAGGGAAGCATGAGCTCAGTTCGGGGCCCTCCCCAGATTGGCAGAGGGAGTGCAGAGCCCAGGATTACAGCTTAGGCAATTGGCACTGGGTGAAAAATCAAAACCAGGCCATAACTCACTAACATATGTTTTATGCCGATATATGGAGATCCCTGTCCCAATGTCATCAATATTAAGGACATATCTGGGAATGCCCATACATGGGCATGTTTTGACATAACATTGTTGACTATCATGCAGGGGTCTCCATATATGGGTAACTGGTCCGATATCCATCACTGTATATCGGATATACAAGGATTGGCGCGACCTCGCCCTGTATATATAAGCAGACGAGTCCCGATTATGATTTCACATTCCAATGTTGATTGTGTGTGTGTGTGTGTGTGTGTGTGTGTGTGTGTGTGTGTGTGTGTGTGTGTGTGTGTGTGTGTGTGTGTGTGTGTGTGTGTGTGTGTGCGTGTGTGTGTGTGTGTGTGTGTGTGTGTGCGAGCGTGCGTGTATGAGCATAATATGTTAACAACCCCTTTGACTCATATAGTATTGCCTTGTTTATAGAGGCCATCCGCAACTGTCCCCCCCCCCCCCCCCACCACCACACATACGAGCACACAAATAAACTCTTGTACACACTCACACAGACACATAAACACTCACACACGCACATAGACACATGAACACTTACACACTCTTGCACACTGACTGACACGTGCACAGACACACGCGCGTTAAAAGACAGCTCGTCTTTCAACTTGTCTTTGTTACAGTATAGCCTCTCTGAGGTGGCACAGTGTGTGTGTGTGTGTGTGTGTGTGTGTGTGTGTGTGTGCGTGTGCGTGTGTGTGAGAGAATGTGTGCGCCTGTGCGCGTGTGTGTGTGAGTGAGAGTGTGCGTGCACGTGTGTGTGTGTGTGTGTGTGTGTGTGTGTGTGTGTGTGTGTGTGTGTGTGTGTGTGTGTGTGTGTGTGTGTGTGTGTGTGTGTGCGTGTGTGCGCGCGCGTGTGTGTTTAGCCACAGCAGCTGTGTGTATTAAATTTAGAAAAAGAAAGCCACAGTGATCTTCATTTGGTTGGAGAGAGAGAGAGAGAGAGAGAGAGAGAGAGAGAGAGAGAGACAGAGAGAGAGAGAGAGAGAGAGAGAGAGAGAGAGAGGGGGAGAGAGAGAGATGGGGAAGAGAAAGATGTGGGAGAGAGAAGGCAGCAAGAAAAACAAACTAAACGTCAGTCCTCTGTGTGTGTGTGTGTGTGTGTGTGTGTGTGTGTGTGTGTGTGTGTGTGTGTGTGTGTGTGTGTGTGCGCGCGCGCCCGCGAACGCACGCGTGTGTGGTTTTGGGTGTTGGGTAATTACACCCAGAGAGGAGGAGGCTGCAGGAAGCATCATGTCAGCAGAATAACGGTCAGAAAAAGGGCTGAGCGCAGGGCTCAGGGCTGCTGCTGCTGCTGCTGCTGCGTAGGAAGACACAGAACAAAGTGCACACACTGGCTGTTTTGTTCCTCTGAGCGCTGTGTGCACTGTGTGCTCTGTCTGCTGCCGCTGCTCAACAGGTCAGTCCGACCATGGATATAAAAAGCTAGATGCCTCATTGGCCGCTGCAGTCCACTGGAGCGACGAGCAACAACTGGAGTGCGGACGTCCGCGATTGCCGGAGACCACGCTGCCGTGCTGTCGTGACTACTGGCCAATCAAATCAATGTTCAATTCAAAGGAGCTTTATTGGCATGAGAAAGCAAGTATCACTAGTACAATAAAAACATTGGCCTAGCAACTTCTGTTTTCTGTGACGTGGAAGTGGGGAAACGACCGGAAACCACCAGTCGCCGAGTCCCGCGATCTCATGCCTCAGAGCCAAAGGAGGTGTCTACCTTTCTATGTCTATCTACACCCAGAACACCGTGGTCCTAGCCCTGAAGAACTGCCTCTGTCGGGCCGATAAACCTCATACTTTACATCCAAAACTGCATTTTTTTTTTTTTTTTGGGGATTCAAATTCAAAAAGCAGCAAAAGTAGCATATCATCGTTGTCGGGAAGAAACCTTGTATGTCCAAAACCGTTTGTTTTGTATTTGTCACTTTAAAAATGATCTGAACTGGTGAAAATAGCTGATCTAGCGTTGTGTACTTGTAGATCGGCAGTTTTCACTAGTTTTGTGCGACGGTCTTGTATGATGAAGCAGGGCTTTGCTTAACCAAAAAACTGACACATTTGAAACTTGGAGATACAAGGTTTTTGCCCGACAGTGACAATATCTACATGCTGGAATGTGCCGCCCTTTCAGAAATCAGAAATAAATGCAAATATCTCTACATTGCAGTATTGATGCTTTTACCTAAAAGACAACTTTGTTTTTTTTACAACAAGGGTTCATATTTTAGATTGTAATTAGAGAAAAGAAAATATGAGCATTAAATGTTTTCATTTACTTCTTTCTATTGTTTTATTGATTTTAATGATTTTGATTTCAGTGGGTGGGGGCGTGCGTACAAGTGGCAAATACATATTTTTAAACACAATAAGCCCATTCCCAAGATGCACCGCAATCTTTCAGATGTGACTTATGGGGGCTAGTAGTGTTACTTTAAAAATTGTAATAAAGAAATTGCCGTCTTATTGTGTAAAAAAAGACATATTTAGCCACTTGTACGCATGCCCCCACTCACTGAAATGATAAACAGCAGTAAATGAAAGCATTTTAACACTCATCTTTTCTTTTCTCTAATTACAATCTAAAACCTTGTTGTAAAAAAAACAAAGTTGTCCTTTAACCCATTTAGGCCTAGAATTATTGAATGCCACCAGTGGCATTCAGTGGTGAAAAATAGCAGATATACAAGCTCACAGCGCGGCACTCGGTGCCGCGCTGCGAGCTTGTAGATCTGCTATTTTTTTTAAAGTCGTGTGCAAATCTTTGACTATAATGTATTTTCAAAGCGAACGTTTGTAACTCAAATTTTGCTTCTGGGTGGTCCCTGGAACTAAATATTTTGAGATGGGGGTCCGTGGCCAAATAAATATCAGTTTGGGGGTCATGAAATGAAAAGGTTTGAGCACCACTGACATAGTAGTCTCTCAAGAACAGACTAACTGAGCTCCAGTTAAGTGAAAAGGACCTTTTCTTTGACGATGGCTGGCCAGATTGCTGACATAGAAATGGGTTAAGACAAGCATGTCAGTACAACATCCTCCTCTCAGACACTGACATTAAGCCCTGGCCTCTCACAGTTCAACCACATGGCTTCTCTTCCCAGTCCACGTTGAAAATAACCGGCAGTTTTAAGACGCCCCCTCCTGCCGACTGCTCTGTCCTCAAAGGACCATGCCAGTGTGCTCCATGTGTGATCCACAAGCTCACAGCTTCTGTGACTTGTAGATCAGCTATTTTCAAATGGCCGAGATACATAGGGCTGAAGTGGTTGATGTGTGTGTTTTTAAAAATAATCCAAATCTACAAAGTAACAAGTGCGTTTTCAAAGAATTGTAGTGGAGTAAAAAGTACCATATATTTGCCTCTGAGATGTAGTGGAGTAGAAGTACTAGTACTGAAAATTGGAAACACTCCAGTAACTAACTGTAGAACTTAGTTACTTTACAGCACTTTTGGCAACCCAGCCCTCTTGTCATTGTGTGACACACTGAGGAAGGCTGGGTAGCAGAAACATTTTGTCCTTTCTTGTAAAGACATGGAGAAATAAAATGAACTAAACTCAAAGTCTTGACACTGTGTGTGACTTGTCACTAAATGTCCTTGTTCTAAGAGGATAGCACACCAGAGGAGTCAGAGCGAGCGTTGGCAACAAAAAAGTACCAGCCACAAAATATATTGAAGCCGTTTTGAGGGAAAAGTGGTTGAATTTTCTTTGGCATTGGATCAAAGCTGGTATCCCAGTTTGAACGTGCATTTTCAGTTACTATTACTTACTATTTACTTAGGTACTGTACTTAAAGGAGGACTTCACCACTTCACCACTTTTCAAGTGGTGAAGTCACTGGCCAAGTGACATCACTGGTGGATGGATTTGACCCGCCCACAGTTCTCCTATGAGACCCAGACTGAGTAGGAAATAATTGTGCTATTTTATCAAGAACATTAGTGAGGACCTATTATATGAAGACAGGTTTCTCCTTTATGTACAAGATTGAGATATTTGTACCTTACTTTCAAATTTCCACTACTTTTACTTCTACTCCACTACATCTCGGATCCAAATATTGTACTTTTACTCCACTACATCAGTTAATATTTACTTTGTAGATTTTGATTATTATTACAAAACGTACATTAACCACTTCAACCCTTTATTCATTTTGGCCATTAGAAAATAGCCGATCTACAAGCTCACATTGTGAGCCTGTAGATCTGCTATTTTCAAAGGATTTGTATACATTCTGCACAATGACTACTTTTACTTTTGGTACTTTAAGTTATTTATGCCAATATTTTTGTACTTTTACTCAAGTACATTTTGAATTCCGGACTTTTACTTGTAACGGAGTGCTTCTACATTGCAGTATTGATACTTTTACTTACTTTTAAGTGAAACATTTGAGTACTTTTTCCAACACTGAGACAGGCAAGATCCTTGTTACTGAACAAACACTCTATAGCAATAATTACTATCAGAGTATATCCCTCCCCCCATCTCTCCACTGGCCCAGTGGGGAGTCGCTCTTGCCAGAGTGGTAGAAATCTGGTCTCCTGCACGGAAGAGACCCGTGGGTTCGATTCCGGTGGTAGGGTGTTGGTCTTAGGGAAACTTAACGCTCTTCAGATTCATTGCTGACACACGTGTGTCTGGTGTGTGGGTATGTGCATGTGCGTTTGTGCGTGCATACTGTGCGTGTGTGTGCGTGTGGGCAGTGGTGGAAAGTAACTAAGTAGGCTACATTTACTCAAGCACTGTACTTAAGTATATTTTTACCTTCTTTTACTTACTACATCTCAGAGGCAAATATTGTACTTTTACTCCACTACAATTATTTGAAACTTTAGTTACTAGTTACTTTGTAGATTTAGACTATAATTACACAACATAAACCATTAACCACTTCAGCCCTATATACCTATCGGCCATTTGAAAATAGCCGCTCACAATGCGGCACATTGTGAGCTTGTAGATCTGCTATTTTCAAAAAGATCTTTCACACATTGTATACATTAGAAAACTTGCGCAACGGGAGATAACGCATAATGAGTAGCCTACTTTCAACTCTTGCTACTTTCAATACATTTCAATACCAATACTATTGTAGGTTTGCTCAAGTACAATTTTGAATTCCGGACTTCTGCTTGTGGCAGGGTGTTTCTATATTGCAGTATTGATACTTTTACTTGAGTAATACACGTGAGTATTTCATTCCCACCATTGTGTGTGTGTGTGTGTGTGTGTGTGTGTGTGTGTGTGTGTGTGTGTGTGTGTGTGTGTGCGTGTGCGACTGTGCGCGCGCGTGCGTGTGTGTCTCAGGACGTGAGTGTGTGCCGTCTGTCCGTCTCTGGGTTTCCCGGCTCTGACGGGGTGATTATTTGTCTTGGGGGATCAGCTCAGGTCTGAGCCGGAGCAGACAGATGTAACACACGCCGTGTTTGGGCGGCGGGGCTCGCCGAGGAATGCGGGGAGCGTAGATACGCTCCGCTGGCTCCCCCCCACCCCACCCCACCGGCACGGACTACTGCCCCCCAATGTTCTCTATTTCTAGAATGAAAAATACACATGTGTCACTCAGCGCTTAAAACCGCTGGCTCTCAGCTGCATGCTCACATGGGGGACATGAGGAGAGGAGAGAGCTCTGCATTGACCGTGGTATGGACCAGGAGACCGACACAATGCACTCCTCTGTTAGCCACTTAAACCCCTATATTAAAACATTGAGAAAATTGCTGAAAGTAGCCAAAATAGCCGAAGGGCGCCTATTGCCTATAGCCAAAAGGAGCCTATAGCCAAAATAAGCCCATTACCTATAGTCAAAAAGACCCTATTACCTCTTACCCTATAGACCTTTTTCTGGAGCGCTGCTGTGTGGCTGTAGTGTGGGCGCACAGCCGCACACACACACATACCGTAGGTGCCGATTGACACCGCAGTTATAGTTGCTGCTCTGGGAAATCAGTCTATAGCCAAAAGGACCCCATTACCTATAGAGCCAAAAGGACCCTATTACCTAAAGCCAAAACAACCCTATTACCTATAGAGCCAAAAGGACCCTATTACCTAAAGCCAAAACGACCCTATTACCTATAGAGCCAAAAGGGCCCCATTACCTATAAAGCCAAAAGGACCCTATTACCTAAAGCCAAAAAGACCAAGAACCAATAGGGCTAATAAGCCCCGTTTCCAAAAGATTTAAAAGGGGAAGCTCAAAGTGGTGAATAAAAGATTAGAGAGAGAACATTTTGAAAATGATGAAATAGCCAAGACTCAAGCACATACAGGCTGTAGCCTTTTCTCTCTTTCTTCAAATGTAAAAAAAAGTTTTCCCGCCTATAATGACATGGCCAGAATATAGGAAACGCCAGGCTGGAAGTGACTAATGTTGGTGTTTTAATCTCACCGGAGCCGCCACTCTTAAAGCGTTCGCTCCGTCGTTCCCTCCATCATCCAGTCATTCTGTTTGGGTCATTAACTCAAATCTACAGTATTAACAGCTTCCAGCCTTCTGCCTGCCAACAAAATACTATAATCCCCAACTGTAAACACTTGGCTAGTGTTAAAAAAAAAAAAGTACAACAAGTCCTCGCCAAAAGAAGCCCCGGTGCAGTGAAGCACTGCGCAGGGAAACACGCCAACAGCCTCTCTCTCTCTCTCTCTTTCTTCCCCTCTCTAACTCCCTCTCTCTCTCTCTCTCCCTCTCTCTCTCTCTCTCCCTCCCTCTCTCTCTCTCTCTAAGCTCAAGATGCCGTTCACTTTCAGCCAGAGATCAAATGTGGATCTTCATAAGGGGATATTCAAAGTGTCCAAGTATGGTCTGCCAACATGAGAACAACGCTAATTAAAATAAAGCTGATATTCATGTCAGGAGTGCACAGACCTGCATGACTCAAGAGGACATAATCTATTTCTTATATATTTGCTATACATAATATCTGTTTGACTGAAGGTAGCAGCCCAATTTCCTGCCAATATGGCCGCTGTGTAGAGAGCCGAGATGAATCCACAATGTGGCAATAGTTTAGTTTATTTCAGTCATTCATTGTGGCATCATACACATTTTTAGTAGTGAATACAAAGAAAATTTACTCTACAAAAATAAGCCACATTTGGCACCGCAACACCGCAACTAAGGGCAGTGTAACACTGGTTTCTTTCAAAACTCTATCAGACGGCCACAAGGTAGCCTATGGAAGATTCTTTTTTTCCCATCAAAAAAAGTTGTGTCATTGCTGTAGTTTTTCCTCTTTCCTTTGTCTCCTTTGTTGTTCGTTTGTATACCGGTAGTTGTTTGTATGTTGTTGACATGTATTATTAATGTGTTAATATGCTCTGATGAATTGAAACACGTCCTTTTTACATTTAAGATCCTTTTAGCCTAAATTACCTACCTCTCAATAAAACAAAATTGAATAATGATAATGTACCTTTGTGCTGTTTACATTTCTGACTACTAAAGTATTTAATCAATCAATCAATCAATCAATCAAAGAGTAGCTACAGTATACTGTCAACTCACCGACAGCCTCTGACAGGCCGTAGACACGCTGGCTGTAGGCGTCCGTCTTGTCCCAGATGAAGGTGTAGGACAGGTTGGGCTGGGCGGGGAACCACTTCTGGAACAGACGGCCCACTACCGCCACCATCAGGTGAACCTGTGCAGCAACCAGTCACAAAACCATCCATTAAAATATCCCTTATTTACATTTCAATTAAAATGTAATGATGGATAATACAGAATATTTTATTTTATTTTTTTGTAATCACACAGGGAACTGATACAGATCTTATCGCTGTTACAGTATCTCCTGTTGAAAGGTTACCGGTGTAATAATATTTCTCTAAGGCCTTACGGGTCCATTTGGTTCCCTTTGTACACTCTCAGAGTTAATTTACAGTGAAGGATTTTACGATGTAGATTGCTGTAAACGTCATATCAAATAGGAGTCCACGGTCTAATGCAGTGATTTTCAAAGTGGGGTCTGAGGACCCCCAGGGGTCCTTGAAAGGGTTCCAGGGGGTCCCCAGCAAAATGAGTCTAATAATAGCATCAACATCAGATTAAACACTTTAACCCTATATACATCGCTATTTGAAAATAGCTGATATCTGGCACAAAACCTTTTCAAATGGGGGACCATATATCAACGCATATTCATTCTTAACATGCACAAACTATGAGAACCACTGGTCTAATGCATATCAAAACTGCGGGTCCTTAAAAAATAGTGTCAGCATTAAAAGTGGTTGACAATCACTGCTGAATTCACCGTTGCTACAGATGTGCCATTTGAGAATGTCACGCGTCAAGACGTCATGCCATCGGCAAGACAGTGGGTTGTCAGTAAATTGTCAGGACATTGACTGTGAGAAAGTGTGGGTTCTACGGCAGTCGTTCCCAAACTTTATAGCCTGATGTGACCCAAAAGAGAAATGAGACATTGGCCCGGGACCCAAACTAGTGAAAATAGCAGATCTACATGCTCACGACGAGGCGCAAAGCGACGCGTTGAGAGCGTGTGGATCGGACATTTTCATTTTGTAGGACAATAAAAGTGGATATTTGAGTCCACTTATATGTGGGTTCTACGGCAGTCGTTCCCAAACTTTATAGCCTGATGTGACCCAAAAGAGAAATGAGACATTGGCCCGGGACCCAAACTAGTGAAAATAGCAGATCTACATGCTCACGACGAGGCGCAAAGCGACGCGTTGAGAGCGTGTGGATCGGCCATTTTCATTTTGTAGGACAATAAAAGTGGATATTTGAGTCCACCACAAATGGGTCCCGACCCATTGTTTGGGAACCAGTGATCTATGGTGACAGGGTACCTTCATATGGTGGACTGTGTGGTGACAGGGTACTGTACCCTACCTTCATGAGGGTACAGGGTACTGGGTACAGGGTACCCTACCTTGAAGGGTATGGTGCATGGACTGTGTGGTTGACAGGGTACAGGGTACAGGGTATTGGGTACAGGGTAACATACCTTCATGAGGTTGAAGGGTATGGTGGACTGTGTGGTTGACAGGGTACAGGGTACAGGGTATTGGGTACAGGGTAACATACCTTCATGAGGTTGAAGGGTATGGTGGACTGTATGTGTGGTTGACAGGGTACAGAGTATTGGGTACAGGGTACTCTACCTTCTTGAGGTTGAAGGGTATGGTCTGTGTGGTTGACAGGGTACAGGGTATTGGGTACAGGGTAGTCTACCTTCTTGAGGTTGAAGGGTATGGACTGTGTGGTTGACAGGGTACAGGGTATTGGGTACAGGGTACCGTACCTTCATGAGGTTGAAGGGTATGGTGCATGGACTGTGTGGTTGACAGGGTACAGGGTATTGGGTACAGGGTACTTCATGAGGTTGAAGGGAATGGTGGACTGTGTGTGGGGTTGACAGGGTACAGGGTATTGGGTACAGGGTACTCTACCTTCATGAGGTTGAAGGGAATGGTGGACTGTGTCATGGTGACTTTGAGGACAGGCTTATACCCCGCCGCCCTGGAGCTCAGGTAGATGAGGTTCAGGTCACTCCCTGGTATGGACGTCTCTTCCTGTAACACCTGCAGGGAGGGGGAAACACGATGAGTCACAACACTGCTGGAGAAACAGATCATTGTTGTCCGATCGAAACCTTGTATGTCCAAAACCGTTCGTTTTGTATTTATCATTAAAAAAAATGTTAAACTAGTTGAAGATCTGCTAATTTCACTAGTTTTGTGCGGCAGAGTTCTGCATCTACTTGCTTCTCTTCCTATTGACACGTGTTTAAATGTTGAAGAATCCACTCGATATGTGACAAAGAGTTTTGGAGGCTGTGCCCACAGATGATGTACAGATGAGGTGTCAGACATACAGTAAACCACACATGATTTGAAAGATTACAATGTGTACTTTTATCAATGAAATGTCAAACAGACATTTCTAGGACAGGGACGAACGGCAAAAAAAGAAGAAAAAAAAACACTACGGGTTACGTTTTTATTTTTATTTTATTATAGTCCCACCTATATTTACACCCCACTTTTTTAACACCTACTTTTAAGTATTGCTTTGTTTTCGTAACCTCGATATGATGAAGGAACCACCGGAAGGTAAACAGGATGACTATCATATATCTAGCTAGGCCCGCGGATGTTACATCTTTTACAGCATGTATAAAAAAATAAAATAAACTAAATCCAGGACACATAAGGAGTCATAACAGCACAGGGAGAGAGAAGAGAGACTGGAGTACATCAGATGATTAAGTACCGGTGGGAGCCTGCCGCGGCATATGTGCCTCGGCTGTGGAGGAAGAGTGTCCTTCCCTGGAGGAACAGGTGAGCGACCGCCGTGCGCCGCCACAGATGGCTGCAACCAGGGGTGTCACACCAGATTCTGGGCCCTGGGTGCAAGGATTCACTGTGGGCCCCCCGTCAATGTTCTTCATAGGGGGAGGTGGGTTTAACCCATTTAGACTGCATGGGAACGCATTATTACGCATTATTTTGTGCCTTAACTATTGACAAATAGCAGATATACAAGCTGTATGTCTGACACCTTCAAGCTGCGAGCTTGTAGATCTGCTATTTTTAAAAAATCGTGAAAATGTCTTTGAATATTTCAAATCCTTCCAAGGTTTTTTGAAAAACCTATGTTTCTATGTCAGTGGTGCTCAAACGTTTTCATGTGAAGGACCCCCAACATGATGTGTATTTGGCCACGGACCCCATCTCAAAATATTTAGTTCCAGGGTCCCCCCCAGGAGCAAAATTTGAGTTACAAATGTTCGCTTAAAAAAATACATATATTCAAAGATTTGCACACATTTTCACGACTTTTCAAAAATAGCAGATCTACAAGCTCGCAGTACGGCACTAGGTGTCAAGCTATGAGCTTGTATATCTGCTATTTTTCAATAGTTAAAGTATAAAATAATTAGGGCCCCTCCACCTTGGGCCCTAGTAACTCACTAGGGCCCACTCCCCCCGCCCCCCTTGTGACGCCCCTGGCTACAACTCAAACAGCCAGACGCTCAAACACATCGGTTTATACAGCCTGCTATACTGCAACGGAACCTTTACTGCTCTGCCCCGGATTCGAACCCTGCCGCTCGGGTCTCTCGGTCGCGCGCCAGTGCTGATATGTTTTTAACATTGAGCTAATAGTGGTAAACTAATTATATTTTAGTCGGGAACACTCATGTCAAATCAGATTTAACCATTTATTGCAACAAATGGAACACAGTTAAACTTGGCGTTTAAGGGCTCCGTGTTCTGAGGAACTCAGGGAATTCAAAATTAAAATTTTCCCAAATATGGAGATGGCTTACATCATAGACCACATGAGACTGACACAGTATGTCCATATATGGGCTTTCCAAGATATGGGCTTAATATTGATGACATCAGGGATCTCCATATAGGGACATAAAAGGGACAAGGACCGACACAAAGATCTCCATATATGGCATTGGTGAATTCATTTTCCCCATTGACTTGAATGGGGAAAATTCAAATGGTAAGACGGAATTAATTTGCGAAATATTCGCGTCAAGGCAGCCACACTTGCAATTTCCAATTGCCTCTTTCTAGAGCTTGCTTGCTTAACTTTCCCACTGCCAGATTATTTATTTATTTATTGGGTCTGGTGCCATCAAAAAGCGGCTTACCTTTGCGACGTTATAGTAGATAGACAGACATTTATTTATTTATTTATTTTTATTTTTTTGGGTTGTGCAATAGTGCACTTTGGTCTGCCAGGCAGCAGAGGGCGGCGTCATGCGAGAATGAATGTGAATTTGCCTGTTATGTGTTGAAGAAGAAGAAGACCAGTCACTGGCCCCAGAGCCTTACAGCCAGAGGAAATCAACAAGGAAGTGAATTGTTCTCCGTTGATCTAACGCATAATGGATTTTTTACACCATCACCGCGGAAAATGTGTTTACAGTAGACGGCCGCGCGACCCCTCATCAGCTTACAGTCATCAGACGAACGAACCGAACGAGCGCCGTATTGGCGGAGAGGTCTTGCGCAATCGGGCGAACGTGAACGTTCAAAGCGGTGGGAGAGTTAAGGAAGAATTTTCAGTTCGACCTTCAGGTAAAAAAGACCTGAAACTGGATTGTTTTTTTTTTTGGCAAAGAGGTTTGGTGTATGGGGAAAAAGAGCAGACAGAGTACAGAGTGAAAGGTCAAGTTTAAGTATTGAGAGTTCAAGTGGTTAAATATCTGAAAACACAAACTGACATGAATCCAAAATACACTGATGATTGTGATTGTAAACGATGAAACTATATGGAATCTATGAAAAGGTTGTGGGGGTCCCTGCTTCATCTCTCTCTCAACTAAGGGGTCCTTGGCCTGAAAACGTTGAAGAACCCTGCCCTAGACCCTTGCATCTAAATGCCTCAACAGAAGAGCCACAATGCCAAATGTGCACATACTCTACCATACAAAATTGAAATAGTACATCTTTCACAGTTAAAACCCTCCGTGCCAGTGTTTCAGAACAGGGCGGCTACAAGTGTCTAATGGGGTCTTGAGGGGAAACTCTTTAATACACAAAAGGCACGTTTGATTTACCTCGCCTCCTGTAAGACCCCGTTTAACAAAACCCGGGGCCATTTTCTGCGAAAATAAATGGAGCGTCTTAACCTTTTTAAAAATATAGTTTTATTTATTAATTAATTAATTATTATATGTATATTTTTTTATTACCCAGGTGCATTTGGAGGTAAAGGACATGCAGAGGACTGCTTTGATTTAGAGATCGCCCATGCGCAGCGGCACACGCCCCCGCGCTCACACACGCAACGTGTGACATCTCCTTGCCCAGTGGTGTAAAGTAACTAAGTAGATTTACTTAAGTACTGTACTTAAGTACAATTTTGAGGTATTTTTACTTTATTTTAGTGTTTCCAGTTTTCAGTACTTTTACTTCTACTCCACTACATCTCGGATCCAAATATTGTACTTTTACTCCACAATAATTATTTGAAAACTTTAGTTACTAATTACTTGCAGATATAAATTATTATATTATAAAACATACATTAATCAGCTTTATCCCTATTTTATTCCTAGGCTATTTGAAAATAGCTGATCTAAAAGCTCACAACGCGTCGTATTGTGAGCTTGTAGATCTGCTATTTTCAAACATTTTGTACTTTTACTTTTGGTACTTTAAGTACAATGTAATGCCAAATACTTTCATACTTTTACTCAAGTACATTTTGAATTCTGGACTTTTACTTGTAATGGAGTATTTCTACATTGCTGTATTGATACTTTTACTTAAGTATAAAATGTGAGTACTATTACAACACTGTCCTTGCCCTTTCCATGCCTTACGGAGTGACAGGATCTTTCGGTCTTAACCCTGACACCTTGCTCTGGCTCAGAGCTGACACTTCCTCGCTTACTCTTTGATGTTTGTGGCACGCTTGTGTGCGTGTGTGTGTGAGTGTGTGTGTGCGTGCGTGCGTGCGTGCGTGCGTGTGAGTGTGTGTGTCCTTGTGCTGAACCTGACACACTGTAAGCAGGCAGAATCACAGCTTTGTGGGTAAGGAAGAGCAATGCAGTGATCAACATTTCTGGGCATCAGAATCGAAAATTGCAGAAGATTGCCGATCTACAAGCTCAGCTGCGACACGTTCTGAGATTTTATATGGGCTGTTTTCAGGTGGGCAACACCAGCATGTAACTCAATTAAGAAAATTATGAAAAATCCAGTAACTTCCAAAATCCATAACTTCAATCCTAACCCCTAAACCTAACCTCTGAATGCCTATAGTCCTAGTCCTATTCTCCAAGCTCAACCTTTTCCTAATCGCAATCATAATTCCATTAAACCATAAAAAGAAAAGCATTTCTCTATTGAGGACCAGGAAAATGTTCCTCACAATTCTCAAATACACACACACACACACACACACACACACACACACACACACACACACACACACACACACACACACACACGCACACACACACACACACACACACACACGCACACGCACACGCACAGGGAGACCAGCGGTGGTGTCAGAGTGCAAGGTGGGCACATAGTGGTGGCCACACAGTGAGGAGCAGCTCAGTGACCGCAAAGTCACACTAAGAAACGACAGAAGTTGCCTCGTCTGCAAACTTCAAACCGGGAGGAGGGGAGACGTGGTTAGTGATAGGAGCCGATTGATATGGTTGCTGCTGGGCAGAAACCTCTTCATATTTAATTAAATGAACACCCTACTTGATCACACTACAGAAATTCACACAAAATTAGCAGATCCACAAGCTCGAAAGGCAGCTGCTTTTCCCCCCTTCTCCATTTCCTGGAAAGTCTTAATTTTGGACATACAAGGTTTCCACCTGACACCAACAATATACCGTCCGTTTCAGTTTTTCCACAACATTCCAAAATTATAAAATGATTCAACATGTTCACTCTGCGATACAAAATGTTATGAATGAATGCCAAATTTCCTTTTTTTTCTCCCAGCCTCAGTAGTATGTGGCAATTTGAACTGCTTTAAACCTTTCTTTGTGAATTGGCGATGTGAGCGCGTGTGAGCACGAGAGGTCAGGTGTTTTTATTTATTCTTTTACAACTTGACTTTACCTTATCATTAGCCAGACGTTTACTTTTCATTACAAATCCATAACACATCTCCTTTAAGGACAGATTTTTTCTTTTTTTTCCTGGCCTCCCCTTTAATGCAGCACTGCACTCCAAAAGCTAAGTGCTGACTTTCCATTCGCTTGATTGTTTGATCTCTGTTATAGCATTCACACACGCACGCATGTACACACACGCGCGCGCGCGTGCATGAACGCAAACAGACACACACACACACACACACACGCATGCACGGACACACATTACTAGTAATAGTATTACTGTACTTGTGAGGACATAAACATTTTAGGAACGACTTTGAAAAGGGAAAAACTATCTTTGTGACGTTGCCGCGGCATAAGATCTAACCCCAAACACCGAAAAAAGCCTCTAAATTAGGGGTCTTCAACGGGGGGTCCGGGAACCCTAGGGGGTCCTCAGAGTTACTACAGGGGGTCCTTCAAATCTTTGTGTGATAGAAGCTTTTTTTCACCCTTTTTTATATTCACCTCTTGAACTCTATTATGTGGGTCCATATTCAGAGAACTTTAGCCAAAAATAGCAGAGCAAGGAGCTTTGGTGTAGAGGGGAAAAGAGCAGACTAAGTACAGAGTGAAAGGTCAAGTTTATTAGGTATTAACGGTTCAAGTGGTTAAATATCTGAAAACACAAATTGACATGAATCCAAAATACACAATATTGTGCTGTCAAATGATGCAACTATATAGAATCTATTGATATTGGGGGTCCCTGCTTCATCTCTCTCTCTCAACTAAGGGGTCCTTGGGCTGAAAACGTTGAAGACCCCTGCTCTAAATGACAGGCACGCACGCATGCACACACGCACGCACGCACGCACGTTATATTAACCCACTAACTGTATGCAACTGTATAATTATTACAACCACACAAACGTACACATTATATCACAATCTCTAATCCTCTTGCCCGCACAGACAGACAGACGCACACACGCGCACACACGTGCGCACAAAGTGATGTGCTCATTAAACAAAGTGTGGGTTTATGGAGCGCCAATCCAGGCCTGTATAAACCTATAAAACACACACTGCTGTGCTGACAGCCTGGTTGGCCCACTTTATCTGTAGACCTGTTCTCACACACACACACACACACACACACACACACACACACACACACACACACACACACACACACACCTACACACACACACACACACACACACAGGTTACTTGTCATATCTCTCTAATGCACACATTCTCTCACACTCAACTTTTGTCATTCTCAGTCTCTCTCTCTCTCTCTCTCTCCGCGCGCACACGCACGCACGAGCGTACATACACACACACACACACACACACACACACACACACACACACACACACACACACACACACACACACACACACACACACACACACACACACACACACACACACACACCACACAAAGATAACAGAGTGTGACGTGTGTGTAATTACTGCATTCCTGCATGATGAGCTTTAGTCCCCGGCCAAGAGAAACATACTATTAGGCTTATAGGCATGTAATTAGAGATAGCCTAGCACACACACACACACACACACACACACACACACACACACACACACACACACACACACACACACACACACACACACACACACAGGGTGGGGTTCACGTGTGTGTGTGTGTGTGCACGTGAAAAAACGAGAGTGACATGTACCGTATCTGTATACGTGCAAGTGCACATGTATTCATGTGTGAATGTGTTTGTTTATGAGTGTGAGTGTGTGTGTGTGCGTGCCGTGCACGGACATGTGCCTGTGTGTGGGTGAGTGCATCCAAACCGCTGGTTTCCTATAAAAACAGCTACTCCAAAGCCATAATTCCTCAAAATGTCAGCTGTGGTTGTGCTGTGTGTGTGTGTGTGTGTGTGTGTGTGTGTGTGTGTGTGTGTGTGTGTGTGTGTGTGTGTGTGTGTGTGTGTGTGTATGTGTGTGTGTGTGTGTGTGTGTGTGTGTGTGTGTGTGTGTGTGTGTGTGTGTGTCTGCGTGCGCGCTCGCACGTGCGTGTGTACGGTCCCTGAGGTGAACCCACGGACCGGCCTGCCAAATGTTAGCTTTTAGCTTCCATATTTCTTTGTGATGCGCCCAAACCGAGAGGCTACACTTCCCTGTACGTGTGTGTGTGTGTGTGTGTGTGTGTGTGTGTGTGTGTGTGTGTGTGTGTGTGTGTGTGTGTGTGTGTGTGTGTGTGTGTGTATGTGTGTGTGTGTGTGTGTGTATGTGTGTGCGCGTGTGCGTGTGTGTGTGTGTGTGTTTCTTTGTGATGCGCCCAAAACCGAGCGGCTACACTTCAGGGAAGGACAAACCTCACATCTTTATATTAGCATGTGAACTCGCCAACCCCAAAAAGACTCAACATCGGCCCCTGCTGGTGGTATATAAGCAATATAAGGAAGATCCATCACCTGTAAAGAACTATTTAATTTATTGAATGGTTCTTAGTGTTTCCCTTATGTTCTAGAGAACCTTTTAATGTCAAAGTTCTTTGAGGAACCACAAGCGGTTTAACCACTTTTAGTACCCACATTTTGGGCATGTGCCTCTGGCGTCATTTAAATCAGTGGTTCTCAACCTTTTCAGTCCGCAACCCTGACAAGCACTTGGAATTGTAGGAGTTGGCATTACAACCAGAGGTACTAAAAAGGTCTTAAAAGTCCTTACATTTTTCACTTTAGAAATGTGCAGATAGCCTGTATACACGTATACTGTATGTTGTTCTGTTTACTGTTTTAAGTGAGAAAACAATGTTAACTCACAAGCTAAACATCTGCGGGGACCCCCCCAAATGTTGAGAACCACTGAATGAAATTACTCCTTCCTCTTCACCGGTGCCATAAGAGACTCCAAAATAGATGAGAGTTGAGATAAACTTTATTAATCCTCGAAGGGAAATATAGGCGTTGCGGCGGCAATAAATGTAATAAAATAAACTAATATCAGACACAGACGGACATAATGGGACATAATCACAAGACCAAGGCCGAACACTGAAACATTATGCATTGAGGGAGAGAGCTCTTATGCATTATGCAGTGTGATGGCAGTTGGCAAGAAATAGAGTCTGTAGGCCTATACCGCTCCCTACTCATATTCAGGGTGGGAGGAGAGAGAGAGAGAGAGAGAGAGAGAGAGAGAGAGAGAGAGAGCGAGCGCACTGATATTGACATTGAAACTGTAAATGGATATTAGAGGGAGAGTGCAGTATGACTTTGTGTGAGAACATTAAAGAGGGAGAAATAGGGCGAGAGATCAGAGGAAAATAGAAAGAAAACATGAATGATAGAGAGAGAGAGAGAGAGAGAGAGAGAGAGAGAGAGAGAGAGAGAGAGAGAGATAGAGAGAGAGGGAGAGAGAGAGATGGTGTAAACGATGGACGGAGTGCAAAGTAAATGGAAAGTTCAGAGAGAACAGACGCAACAAAGGAGAAAATCTGAACTGTATTTCTGTAAAACCTGGCTGCGTGTCAGAGAGTGTTCTCTCTCACAGCGTGCCCTTTCTCTGGCCAGTGCCTCAGAGGGCTGTGGTTTAAATGCCAAGTAAAAGAAAAGGCCATGGGGTCACCCAAAGGTCAGCAGGGTACACCGCTAAGTAACAGACCCTTAAAGGATGACTTCACCACTTTTCAACCTATCTTCATATCGCCGTTGTCGTTTGGAAACCTTGTATGTCCAAAACCGTTTGTTTTGCATATATCATTTTTAAAATGATTGAAACTAGTGAAAACAGCCGATCTACAAGGCTCTACTTGATCTACTTGTGGGTCTGCTGTTTTCTCTACTTCTGTGCGACGGCCTTGTATGATGTAGCAGGGCTTTACTTTGCGAGAAAACGTACAAATCTGAAACTTGGAGATACAAGGTTTCTGCCCGACAATAATTGGTCCTCACTAATGTTCAGAAACCCACCTACCAGTGACATCATCGATTGGGAATCCTAGCTTATAGAAACTGCAGGCTTTAGTTACAACTGTAAAAGGTGCTCCTGGATCATACGTACGGGACACAATGGGTTAAACCCCCTTTGTATTATCTTTAACTCAGGTTAAAATGTAACCACTTAAGCCCCTATCGCACACGTTTACATTTCCCAAAGAAAAATAGTGAGAATAGCCAATCTACAAGCCACACTGTGAGCCTGTAGATCAGCTCATTTCAGATCAGATCAGCTTGTATACATCTACTATTTTTGGCATATTTTAATTTGTATTTTGACATTTAAGACATGGGTTTAAGTGGTTAATCTGGTATCGCTTATTCCCGTGAACGTGGGAATATATCCTTCTCTTCTGGAAGAGGCCAAGCCCTCTCTCTCCTCCACCCACCACGTCCAATAACTCATGCAAGGATCTGTGGCTGGGTCACGGTGACCACTGCTTCCAGCGGTACGGGAGGCCGACCACTGCCCGGTTTGATGGAGTATTGGCTGGTGGTCAGTGACAGGATTAGCTCAGGCCGGGGGGACGCCAACTACAGCTGCTACAGCCCAGCTGATGAGCGTCTGTCTATACCAGTGGTTCTCAAACCTTTTTAGTGCCAAGGACCTCCAGAAATTTACATAGATTTATTTACATATTTGGGACGCCAGAAGAGAAGATGTGTATAAAAAAAAGTGGTCCACTGGTGTTTAATGTCTACAGTGAGTCAAAGTGAATAAATAAAATTGCAATGCTGATTGCCGTAATTTTAATCAGCGGACTGCTGAAACCTAAACTATAAAGGAGTCACATATAGGGGCAAGTTGTATCCAGTGGTGTGTTCTAGACTTTTTTTGAGGGCATACTATAATCTATGGTCCGCGGCTGGGCATACACCAGTGCATAATGCCTATCAAATACGCTACTTTGAAAGGTTCACGATGGCAGGCGCTATTCATATTTTTATTTCTGACAGCAGACGCCGTACACAGCACTGGTTGTATCAGATATGCTACATATCAAATATGTATAAAAAATAAAAAATAAAAGTATCAAAACATCAAGACCTGTTGACCGTACAAAGAAACAAACCAGCTTCTACTACTTTTTGATTCTTTCAGAATAATGTAGCATTCAAGTAGCTCTGCTTTATTTATTGTTTTCCTCATAGCTGGGAGCAACAGCAGAGTGCTCAGATTTTGAGAGCAGTTCATCCACCACAAAACAGATATTAGGCTTTTGCTCCATAAATAGCTCTCGGGTCAGCGAGACATTGCCCACAAAAAAGAAAGAAAAACTAAAAGATGTGAATGCGTGGTGCTGCTTTACCTGTGTCTCGGGTATGATGGGGCCGTATTCGGGGGAGCTCCTGTAGCAGGTGGACAGAGGCGACGCCACGATGACAGGGCTGGGACGCACAAAACCACTCAGGTCACAGCTGGGGATGTCGTTCTCCTCCTGGGAGTCACAGTCAATCAATCAATCAATCAATCAATCAATCAATCAATCAAGCAGTGGTTCTCAAGTGGGGTCAGAGGGACGCTCAGGGTTCCTTGGGGGTTCTAAACGGACTCTTACAGGTGTGTAAGAGTCTGAGCGTGTACAAACGGAACCAAATGGACCATGGTCCATTTTACACATTTTACAGAGTTATGGAGGCCCTTGAAATTAAAAGTTTTGAGAACCACCGATTTAGTGGCTGCTTTCTGTCTGGCATTACTTCTTTATTTTTTTTTTCCGGTCTGGCGTTACAAGACGGCGAGACGAACTGTTGTTTACCCAGCATGCATCACTGGGCTAGTCACACACAAGCCCCCCAGAAGAACCGTGGTCAGCCTGGTGGTTCAAGTCTGGGATTGAAAGACTTCCACATTTAAAACATTTTACACTTCTACCGAGTGCCTGTGTGCGTGATTGATTGATTCAGTGATTTGAATTATGAAGTAATTAACTGGGAACATAACTGAATTATTATTTGTGACTAAAGTCCATCTAATGTCCAGACAATTTTGAAAAGGCCAAACACGCACAGAAACTCACACACGCACACGCACACGCACACACACACACACACACACACACACACACACACACACACACAGCTGTTATACCTTCTTCATGACGAGTGTGTCCATGACGTAGAAGACGTTCCAGGGCACCCACACCGTGCGGTACTGGGTGAGGAACGGAGCACGCTCAAAGCTCAGCGTCAACGAGGCTCCGCCATTGGCCAGCAGGTCGAACCTGGGGTCCAATCAAAAAGGAGAAGACAATCACAATAAAATCAGTCTATGACTGACCCGAATTGACAGCTGACTTTTGTTTACACTATTACCCAATAAGAATTGAAAAATACCCCAAAAAGTCAAATCCTAAAGGTTTTCTGAAAAACACGTTTCTATATCAGTGGTGCTCAATTTTTTCATGTCAAGGACTCCTAAAATTATATGTATTTGACCACTGACCCCCATCTCAAAATATGTTGTTCCAGTGACCCCGCGAAAGAAAGATTTGAGTTGCAAATGTTAGCTTTAAAAAAGATTTGCTAAAATGTTCATGATTTTGTTCATGAAAAAAATTGCTAAAATGTTCACGATGAAAAACTAAATATCTACAGGGGTCCACCCAGGTTCTATGTTCCCCAGGTTCTGTTACCCACTTCCCCCCCAAAAAAGGCTCTATGTTCCCCGGGTTCTATGTTGCCCACCCACCCTCCACCAAAAGAGGTTCTATGTTCCCTGCTCAACCAAAAATGGATCTATGTTCCCCACACCGAAAGGCATATGTTCCCAACTCAAATGCAGGAAATAGTAGGACATCTGGGCACTGAGAACAAGTGGGCAATCCTAATTTAGGTGCCCACTTGTCCAGTTGCCCCTAGTGCCCATATGTCTCCACTCCTAAGTGCCTACCTTTCCCGTAGCCCACTCGTCCAGATGCCATGTCATAACACAAATATATCCCTAGTTCCCCCCTGACCCACTAGTATTCATGATTTCAATTTATGAGAAAAAAACCCACAAAAAGTTCTAATACGGAGATAAGAAATCTCTGCCCGAAAGCAACGATATATAGCTACAAACCCCAGCAAATGAAAATAGCCAATCTACAAGCTCACAACGTGACGCGTTCGTGACTCTTTGTGAGCTTGACGATCTGCTGTTTTCTTGCGAGAGCCTTTCCCAGTTTCCCCACAACAACAGCAAACATAGAACAGGCTAGTACAGAGCCCTGGGGGACTCCGGGAGACCACGTGTAGGGTGTGTTTTAAGTGGTTAAGTGGTTTTACACTGGTAAAGCAATTAGTAGCTAACGTGTAGAGGTCAGGGGGTCTGTGTGACCTCTCTGCTGTAATGGATTGGAGGACATTAAGACATCAAACATCACACATGCACGCAAACGCACACACACACACACACACACACACACACACACACACACACACACACACACACACACACACACACACACACACACACACACACACACACACACACACACACACACACACGTTTGTACTATGCACTTGTTGTGGCCCTATCTATCACACTGTGAGTGTGTGGGCGAATGAAATGGTGTGTGTGTGTGTGTGTGTGTGTGTGTGTGTGTGTGTGTGTGTGTGTGTGTGTGTGTGTGTGTGTGTGTGTGTGTGTGTGTGTGTGTGTGTGTGTGTGTGTTACTGTAAATACATCCTTGCTTTTTGCACAGTATGCATGTCTGTGTGCGTGCGTGCCTTTGTGTGTGTGTGCTTGTTTGTGTGTGTTTATGCGTGTTTGTATGTGTGTGTGTGTGTGTGTGTGTGTGTGTGTGTGTGTGTGTGTGTGTGTGTGTGTGTGTGTGTGTGTGTGTGTGTGTGTGTGTGTGTGTGTGCGTGCTTGCGTGCGCGTGGCCACAGTGATTGATTGTGTCCTTGTAAATCCAATGCATTTTAAAGAGCCACACACCACTTTAGCAGCACTCCAATCTCTCTGCCTCACAGTCACCCCCCCCCCCCACCCATTGGCACCTCTGGGTGGGGGTGGGGGGGTACAGTAGATAGAGAGACCAGGAGAGGGTGAATAAACATAATTTTACGGTCATTTCTCTTTCTATCTGTCTCTCTCGCTGTTACAACAATCTCTCTCTTTCAAGCCCGCCCCTCCTCTCTCTCTCTCTCTCTCTCTCTCTCTCTCTCTCTCTCTCTCTCTGTATGTCTCTCTCTCTCCCCTATCTGAATCTTGCTCTCTCAATAAATCATCTGTTGCCTCTTTCGGTCGCGCCCCTACTATCTCTCCCTTTCGATGAAATTACACGGGGCGATTTTGTATGCCAAGAGCGGCGCACGAGATCATACCGCTTTGAAGTCGATAAATAACATGCATTCACACTCTCGTGCGCATGCAAACCGCGGCGCTTTGCAAGAGAGACCAGTCGATTGCGCATAGCACTCGCTGTGCAGTGGTACTTCGCTGCAATATGAACCTCCAGAACATGGATTCATGTGGCTGTATGCTGTCCTTTTGTCTTAATTCTGACCTCTGTCTCTCTGTCCCTCTTTCTTTCTATGTCTCTATTTCTCCCTAGGCCGGGATCGCTTCCAATTTCTGGCTTTTGATCCGGTTGGGAGCGGATGGCGTCCTACGTCATTTTGCAGTCAAAACGGACTACACTTTGGCAGGAAATACCAAACCGTAATCAGTTTTAACCCAAAACACTTCCCCGCGCTCAATGACACAATTTTAGTACCTACCCAATAAAACCCTTGATGTGGCGTAATTTTGCTAATTTAATTCCAACTCATACCTCGCTCAACAGTTGAAATATGATTATTTTGGGGGGTTGCGGCTTGAAAAGGTGGAGAACCAGTGATCTATGTCAGCATAATATGCTGACATAGATCACTGGTTCTCCACCTTTGCATGTGAGTGTGTGTGAGTGTGTGTGTGTGAGTGTGTGTGAGTGGGTGTGTTGGTGCACATACATGCCGTCCTTGCGTGTCACAGTGTAGCCGTGCTCGAGGTAGTGGACAAACGTCACGTTGACCCCGATCAGCGGAGTCCCGTCTGCGGTCAGCACCTGTCCACGAATTATAGACACCAGACTGAACACACACACACGCACGCGCGCACACACACACACACACACACACACACACACACACACACACACACACACACACACACACACACACACACACACACACACACACACACACACACACACACACACACACACACACACACACACAGACAGACATGCAGGGGAAAAAAGTGATGTTATTTAATTACTTTTAATGGTTCTACTACAGAATTTCTGCACAGCAACAGGTGGAGCAAAGGCATCAAACAGACGCAAGCACGCGTGTGCGCGCGCGCGCACATGTACACACACACAGTCTCACTATTCTCGTAAGGATTTTTCATCCCGGTGGTTGGTCTCCTGTGACAGAGCCCGTGCTCGGGGTGGCCCCTCAAGTGCCTGAGAACAGTCTGGGTTATATTTTCCTGAATACCACTTAGATTATTATCTAATGTTTTCCGTCCTGGATGCTGTAAATTATTATATTTTTTTTCTCTTTGGCTGATTTATTGTAATCTATTATTCTTTTGTCTTTTTTCTTCCTTGTCTGTTTTTGTCTTATTGTTTGTTTGTCCTTTTTCTTCCTACTTAAAAGGGGAAACCGACTTATTGTCCTTTACTGTAACCTGCAAGATACCCCCCAATAAAAACTGTTCAAATAAAAAGGATTTTTCATCCCTGCTCAGATAGCAATAGCTGCAAACTCACTCACTCGCATACACGCACCCATTGTCATCATCATAGCTCTCTCTCTCTCTCTCTCTCTCTCTCTCTCTCTCTCTCTCTCTCTGTACTCGGCCAAACATCCCATAATTCAACTCAGTGACGACTGCAGTGTGACTGATTGCAGATTTAAGCGGCCACACCTGGACTCAGTCTAATTGATGAGGCGCGGGCCTGGGTGTGGCTGCGCACCTGTTGTGCGTCAAGCTAATCGTCGCATACCAGATAAATCAACCGCCACTCCCCAGTCCCACCAGCGCACGTAGACAATCACCCACACACAGGCCAAAAATCCAATTATTTGAGACACATACATGTATATTTTCGGGGCTTGGCCCAAAGCATTTCATGGGTTTATGTCGACATAGCGCTTGGTGAGGTATTGTAGCGCAGGTAATTGCAACAACTACCAAACTTGTGAAAAACTGAAACAGGACCGCCAAATATTCTATACTTTCCGCAAATCAGTCAATCAGTCAATTAATCTCTATATCTATATCTAAATCTCATATATCTATATCTATATATCATCTTGGGGGGGGGACACACTCAAATAAATTATGAACAATTGATTTGATCCGCCTGTCTGTCTGTCACCCGGCTAGATCTCTCTGTCTGTCTGTCTGTCTGTCTGTCTGTCTGTCTGTCTGTCTGTCTCTCTCTTTCTCCCTCTCTCTCTCTCTCTCTCTCTGTGTGTGTGTGTGTGTGTCTCTCTCTAACACATGCACGCGCGCCATCTTATAATGTTTTTGGTTGGAATAAATCATTTTTTATTACAGTTTTCGGTGCCCCGGCATTCTATTAGGAAAATACAGAGCATTTTTATGGCAGGGCTGCGGCCTTGTCCCCATTATGAAAAATACAACCTCTCGTAAAATAAAAGACAAAACAGGGAAAGTGCCTGACTAGAATTTCTTTCTACAGTACCTCCATCAATAACACCCTCACCCCTCCTCTCCATCTCTCTCTTGCTCCACATTTGTCATTGTATTAACAGTGGATTTATGGCTTTTAATACAAGTGTAGCTGGGGGGGGTCTATTTAGTGTGTATTGCTTTCTCCTTTATATTATCACTGTCTGTTTGGACAGTCTTCTGACAATAAATGCAAGGAATCTCTGTAGCCCTACTGTACATTATGTACGTAATCCACATAACTTGAGAACCATTCGACCGACAAACTTCAAACTCGCCGACCCGAGGGAGAACATGCAGTTCCCGGTCTGCCGGATATTTGTTTCTCCAGAACTGTCAGAAAAGGCTCTCGCCGTGGCCCAAACAAGCCAAGTGATTGTCATTGACAAGCCCATAACCTAAGCTTGATTTGGCAAATTCCCCACACCTGCCATTTGATTGATTGATTGATTGAAACCTTTATTTATTCTCGAAAAGAGCATTGAGGTTCACCCTCATTTGCAATGCTGACGAGATTACATACAAAAAGATCAACAATTAGCATACAAATATATAAAAAACAAAAACATCATAGACATCATAGACATTTAGTAAGTTAAAAACAATTGCACACTGAGGTAGGGAGATCTAAGAGCATGTTATTACATTTAATTAGATAGTATTAATAAACATTGTCATAAATACTTTATGGTTCCTGTCACTAGTTTAAAGCCTCGTTTCAATCACCATGATATGTGTTTTGTGAAAATATGGTCCAATTTATATTATAGTTGATGCAAGCAGGGTATGCTGTAGGAGGGGCTTGTGATCATAGGCTTTTGATGGTTCATCTTTGTGTGCTTTATTTTCGGCAAGCTCGAGACTATGTCCCATGTATCCCTGCGGTTGCACGTGACCGTTGGCAGCCTATAGCATTCCTGGTACCCACATTAAAACAATGATGGGCGACACCTATACAAGGGCAAAAAAAACTTCATTTTCGCATCATAGAAACCAATGGGTTCCCACCGTCCATACAGGTATGTAACTTCAGGTATCTCCATATATGGACACAATGGGACACAGACAGACAGACATCATGGACATGCACTCCCTGTTTGCATTGTTCCCAACTTGCATCCTTCCAGAGCAGGCCGGTACCCAACACACACCAGTCTATAATATTAATTGGAAATGTATGCTGTTGGGCCGAAACCTCCTAACTCCAACATGTTCATTTTAGGGAAAAGTGGAGTTAGGAGGTTTTGACTGAAAGGATTTTTACTACTTTTCATTGGTTAAAAATTGTTCTAACCAACACACAGACGTAAAGGGTGTTCAATAGCACATATTTATGAAAAAAAAAGTGAGAGACAATAGGGTGGAGTTAACTGGTTTGGCAGAAAGTGAGGAGTTAGGAGGTTTTGACCGAAGGGCTATTTACTACTTTCCATTGGCTCAATATTATTTTAACCAACACTCAGATGTAAAGGGTGTTCAATAGCCCTGATTTATGGCAAAAAAACGAAAACCTCAAAAATGTTGTTTTTGGCCAGACAGTGACTATATGAAAAAAAGGTTTCCACATCCTGGTGTACTAGTGGCAGCATGTGTACAATGGCTCTACTCACCTCCTGTTGAAAGGGCTCTCTCCTGTGATGACGTGGGTGGACTCAGGACCCAGCAGGAAGTGGATGCGCTGGTAAAAAGACCTGGCAGCCTGCACACACACACACAAATGCACGCACACGCACAGAGTTTTGTGTTGTTTTTTGGGGTTTTTCCTCATAATTCACTTTTCAGAATCAACACAATTCAGGACAATTCAGGGTGCGAGCCTAGAACGAGGCTGGCAAAGCTGCCGACACTGCAAGCCAAATGACGTCATGATGACGTCATGATAACGTCCTCCGGTGACTCCGGTGACGCTCAGAACTTGGCCGGATCACAGCCCATATGGGGATGATCTTGACGTCATTACCAGGACGTCATATGGACTATTATAGGATTATTGTTATTGTTTGTAATGTTAGTTTAAATATGAGCATATAAGGTTATATTCTGGGACATATCTGACTAGTTATGATATTTATCTGGCCTTGATTGGACCCTCTCTGCTTAATCCAGGACGTGCGTTTTCGTGGGCAGGATTTATGCTGGTTGAAATCAGGTGATATTCTAGGCCAGATCTGACTAGTCATGGTTTGACTTGACCTGGCCCCAATCGAGACGTCACTGATTGGTCCAGGTCCTGACCGTGCTTGCTAGGGAACTTCTAGTAATATATCGTCACTGTCGGGCAGAAACCTCGTATCTCCAAATTTCAAATGTGTATGTTTTTGCCAGACCCAGGGGGTCGGCCTACATAAGGCTTTGTCGGTCTGTCGGTCTGTCGGTCTGTCGGTCGGTCGGTCGGTCCCTCTTTTCCTCGGTGTCCCTCTTTTCCTCAGTGTGCCTGTGTTTGCCTCTGACTGCTCATCTGCCCCTCCCTTCCCTTGCTCGGCTGATTGCCTTGAGTGCCGTCACCTGTACGGGACCAGCTGAGTTGAGTTGGCTGACGAGCTGCTGAGACTATAAATTCCTGTGTGTTCATGTGTTAGTTCAGTGCTGCAAAACATTTGCCCCACAGCCATACTAGTGAAAACAGCCCATCTACAAGCTCACAAACATTTCCAGCTGCTCAGCCTATAAAATCCTGTGTGTTCATGTGTTAGTTCAGTGCCATACTAGTCAAAACAGCCGATCTACAAGCTCACTACGCTTTGTTGCTGAGACTATAAAATCCTGTGTGTTCATGTGTTAGTTCAGTGCCATACTAGTGAAAACAGCCGATCTACAAGCTCACTACGCTTTGTTGCTGAGACTATAAAATCCTGTGTGTTCATGTGTTAGTTCAGTGCCATACTAGTTTTCATTGCGGGTCTGGCACAACCAGGTGACCTGGTCTAGTTTCACCAAGTAAAGCCCTGCTTCATCATAGAAGGCTGTCGCACAAAAGTAGTGAAAACAGCCGATCTACAAGCACACAACGCCTCGCGGTGCGAGGCGTTGTGTGCTTGTAGATCTGCTATTTTCACCAGTTTAGTTCATTTTTTAAATGATAAATACAAAACGAATGGTCTTGGACATACAAGGTTTCCACCCGACAACGAAGATATACAGTACATGTTGAAAGATATACAGTCCATTACTCCAGCAGCTGACCTGCTGAGGAGCCAGAGAGGATGGTGATTGGCTGAGCACCTCCCCGGGGTCAGGTGAGCCTTTGCAATAGGATTGGCTCTGACAGGACGGCTGGAGACAGCAGTCTGGGTCCATGCAGTCAGCCAGCCCATCTGAAACAATACACACAATATAACATGACATTAACATGGCATAACATGGCAAATTGCTGTTGGTTACCAAATTACCAGCTGTTTAATATTCAATATTATATAACAGGGGTCAGCAACCTTTTTGTTTTTATGTTTTGGTTTTTATTTTCTAGAGAGTCAGTGTGCCATGTCAACATGAATTTTGATGACAAATATTTTGACATATTTTAATGGCAGGACATTGTTATAACGATCACCGACTTCTCCACCAACTCCCTCCTCAGTCAGAGTTCAGTTTTAATGATTGTAGAATTGTGTGCAAGATGTAATTTGTTATAAATGAGCTAACTTCATTTAATTGACCAAATCTTTTTTTAAAAAGTTTTGTTTTTTAAATAAAAATCCTCTCTGTCAAACTTCTGCCAGTGTGCCGGTGATCACCCGCCCGTGTGCCAATGTTGGCACCCGTGCCTAAGGTTGCCTACCCGTTATATACCTATTCATATTGACTCAATACCAGTGTTAATTTTGAAAGCAAATGTTGATTTAGTTTTAGTCATAGTATTTTGATCTACAAGCTCTCGCACTGCAACGCGTTGCAGAAAAAAAAGGTAGTCTACGAACATTTTTGTCAAGGGCGCCAGTGTGCATAAAAAAATATTCGATTGAATTTACATGTTCAAGATTAAAATGTGCGCTTGAATTAACCCCTCGATCTACAAGTTCACAACATATTGCGTTGCGATGCGCTATGAGCTACAGTAGTATATTGGCTATTTTGTGTACACACACACACACTACACACCTCCTTCATTGTCCTTGCTGTCCCCGCAGATGGTCTCCATGGCGACGTGGCAGCCCGCCCCCCTCCATCCTGATTGGCAGACGCAGTGCCAGCCGCTGGGCTCCAGGGTGCAGCGGCCATTGTTGTTACACAACCCTGGACAACCCTCTGACACACACACACACACACACACACACACACACACACACACACACACACACACACACACACACACACACACACACACACACACACACACACACACACACACACACACACACAAACTGGAAGTTAGACTGCCTGTATGCTGGTGAGAGCTCACGGCCTGGGTGGCCGTGTGTGCGTGTGTGCGTGTGCGTGTGCGTGCGTGTGTGTGTGCGTGCATGTGTGTGCGTGTGTGCGTGTGTGCGTGTGTGTGTGTGTGTGTGTGTGTGTGTGTATGTGTGTGTGTGATGCATCTGCCCCTGTGCAACAAGGGCTCATAATTCACCCCCACACACACACAGTGCTCTGACAAATGGATAGACAGGTTGATTGACAGATAAACAGATTTGAAACACACTGAGAGCCACAAGTTCAGAGAGAGAGAGAGAGAGAGAGAGAGAGAGAGAGAGAGAGAGAGACAGAGACAGAGACAGAGACAGACAGAGACAGAGACAGAGACAGAGACAGAGACAGAGACAGACAGACAGAGAGACAGAGAGACAGACTGACAGTCAGGCCTTGGTGGAAGTGCACTGAAGTTGTGGTTTCACATGAACCAAGAAACTCCCTGTACAGCCAAGATGGCCGCCGTGCATGAGTTCAAATCAGGCCTATGGACGGGGGGAAAAATGAATTCTAAAACAATAGAACTTCACTATGTCACAGCGTCGTCGATCATTGAGACATTTGCTTCAGAACATGAACAAATAAACAGAACCGACCAACGTGTCGACAGTTTTGAGGATATTTGTCCATCAAAAAGACATGTTTTCTTTTTGTTTGGTTTGTTTGGTTTGGCCTGCCTAGGTTTTGTGGACCCTGCTGTGTCCAGAGCCTCGTCTCTTGGTTTCACTCATGCTCTTTTACTATGGTACTGGTGTGGGTTCATGTTTTTTGGACATTATAAGAATCCATGTGAAAACACAACACATAGCATAACAGCTAAGACAGATCAAACACAGCACACAAAGTATAGCCAGGGCGGGTACATGGGGTCCAGTGCTTTAGTGGAGCCTCCGAGCACTATACTTTATGTCTCTGGGTGAACATTCCCTCATTCATACTACATACTAAAACAATAAACCTGTTACACTTAATTGGTAGCGTGCCGGACGTCGCATAAGCCGGAAATAGCAACATTTGCAAGCTCACAATGAGCTTGTAAACATGCCTATATGGCATAGCAGTGGTGGCCATGTTGTGGTTCCAGTCCAAAAAAAAAGCCCATTCATTTTTATTATTATTATTTTTTTACAGAGATTTCCGATAATATTTATATTATTTTTTTTTTGGCCTGGAATCAAGCCATCCAGGCTCTTGGTTAATCATGACCATAAAACACTTGATTCTGTGAAGAAAAAAATTATAATGATACACCTATGGCTACTAAATTATAAATAACATTTGTTTTGTGGTTTTCAATAATGTTTTTCATAGAATCAAAGACTCACAAGGATGGATTGATTCTATGCTCAATATAATCAATTTTTTTGAAATTCTCTATGGGACCAAAAATTAATGGGCTTTATCTTTTTGCATAACCACAAAATGGCCGACCAGTGCTATGCACAGTTTCCGTCGCGCGGCACCGCGGCTCGCAACCATGTGCAAATCAGGGGACGGACATGACTGACAAGGGACTAATTCTGTATAAAAAACGTGACTATTGGAAACAAGCACAGCCCAGGTGAAGAGAGAGAGAGAGTGAGAGAGAGGGAGAGAAGGAAAGAGAGAGAGAAGGAACGAGACAGAGAGAGAGACGAGGGGCAGGATGTTGGATAGATAAACAGTTTGATAGGTCGATAGATAAAACAGACGGACGGACAAAAACTTGGCACAGCAGCTCTAGCTATAAACTAAACACACAGACATATCAGGCTTTCTGGCGCAAGACAGTATACTGGTGTTATACACATTCCTAACACAACAGGGTGTGTGTGTGTGTGCGTGTGTATGTTTGTGTGTGAGTGCGTGTGTGTGTCAGAGACAAAGACAAACTTGATGTAACCATAGGAGGGGAGAGGGGGGGGGGGGGGGGGGTCACGATAACGAAAGACAAAAGAAAACTAACATAAAACCAGTGCCGTGCTTCAAGACAGAGAGAGAGAAGAGTAGAAACAAAGAAGGTGAGAGAATAAGGAGGGGAGGGAGGAAAGAAAGAAAGAAAGAAAGAAAGAAAGAAAGAAAGAGAAAGAAAGAAAGAAAGAAAGACAGTAAAACAAAGAAAGAAAGGAAAACGATATCCCAAAGGTGTGGAACAAAATGGAGGTGGGGAAACAAACAAAAGGAGCAGTGGAGAGTGGGTGGTGTATATAGTCGGAGGGGGATATAATTATGCGTCTTTGCCTTGATTACCTTTATATCCTGAGAATGGGAGGAGAGGGCAAACAGGGAGGGAGAGACGGAGGAAAATTAGGGAAAAAGAACAGAAGTCCAACCAAAGCAACAACGTACCGCCTCATATTCAGTATCATTACTGTGAGAGGACAGACTGATAGGCAAGATAGGACACCGTGGAGGGAGGGAGGGAGAGGGGAGGAGGAAGGGGAGAGGCAACCGAAAGAGGGGAGGAAGGGCGGGAAGGAGTGAGAGAGAGAGAGAGAGAGAGAGAGAGAGAGAGAAAAAGAGAGAGGGACAGACAGACTAGAGATAAAAATGCTGGTGTCAGAAGCGTGACACTGAAACTTTGACGTGTCCTTTTTACATTCTGCCTCGCAGGAGAGTTAATGCCAGACAGCGCTGTCTCACGTCGTCAAATAAAGAGAAAGCAAAGCATCATAAAGGGAAAAGAAACAAATTACCAAATGTGTTTAAAACCATTTCCGGGACTTCCTGTTTTGACTTCTATTGAGGGGGGAAGTGAACGATAATGCCCTATTCAAACACCAGCTGTGGTATTTTGTCTCCTACGTTCTGAGAAAGTGGTATTTGTCTCTGGAAATGGGCCGACCGCTGATTTCGCCACCGTGGCAGGATGGCAGAGCCAGCAAAAGCGAAGTGTCAAATTTAACAAACTTTGACGTACAGTAGGTGTGGACAAGGAGTAGTTCAAAACCACTTCATATGGATGATAAAAGTTTTAAACTAGCAGTTGGAGATGTGAAATTCATGGCCTATTTAAAGCCTAAAATGGAGAATGTTTCACCATTCTCTGTTGACTGAATGTATGGGGTAAATGGCGCTCAATATAGGAAAAATCAATGATAACGATATTGCAAACGATATTACATCAATTTCCATCGTCCCGTAATAATAATCTGATTTCGGGACGATGTCACCTGTATGGAAGACGATACCGTTTAGGATTTTAGATTGTACTTGAGTCAAAAAGGTATAGGAGAGCTTAGAGTTACCGTTGTTCCCTATTGAGCTTGGCACATTTCCTGGGGCATCACACATGTCACACATGTCTTCTTGTTTTTTCACTCTCAAAAAGCTGCTGCAATGTAGTGCATTTGAAACCACATTGCAGTGCACATCATGGGGTGATCACTGCTGGCCTCCTGTGAATTGTTTTATTTTTGTTTATTTTCTGTTTATTTCGTTGCTGAGTGAGGTCAGCAGACAAAGTGACGTGAGTGAGATGGAAAAACCTGGGTGAAATGTGCCAATCTCAACAGGAAACATCGATAGACACAAGGAGAGAATACAAAGTCAAAACATTGATTGTCTCTTTTGGTTTTTCCCAGATGTGAATCGAATATGAGATGATCAACATCAGTTAATAACTTTAACCACTTGAACCCCAGCACCCCTATTGTGGGGAGAACAAAACATAAATAATATACTATAGTATAGAACCCTGAGGGACTCCGTTCAACCATGGGGTTTAGGTGGTTAAGGCATATTTACAAAAAATTAAACCTTTTCAAAATTGTCAAAAACTGTTTTTGTATTTAATTTTTTTGGCTAAATTTAAAGGAGTTTGAACAAAATAATAACACAAACACAGTGGCTGCGTTTACATGGGCAGGTATATTCCACTTGTATTCAGAATGACTGCTCATTCAGAATAAAAATGCTCAAGTAAACACCTCCATTCCATTCAGAATACATTTTCATTCAGGTTTGGAGGGTTGGTACATAGACATAAAAAGGTAGACGCCTCCTTCGGCTCTGATGCATATGCATAAGGGGACCAAGGGAATCTGTGTGGATCGCTTCCACGTGCGTCACACATATGGACGTTGGTAGGCCAATCAGAGGCAGGTGGGGGCGGTTCTTTTTGTAGGCAGCCTGTAAGAACAGCTGAGCTGCGCAGCCGCACAACATCAAGAAATGGATGGATTGATAAGTCACGGAAAAGACGCGTTGTGATTGGCCAGTGGTCACTTTGACTGGCAGCTATTCCTTGGTTTTTCCAGGAAGTCCGGACTACAATTCACCCTTTGTTAGCCTTCTGGTTGGTTCCTGACTGACCAACCAGAAGGCTCTATCTGCCTTGTCCCGCCCTGGTTCCACCTTTTTTATGTTGAATTTGCTAAAACATCATTTCTGGAGAAATAAAAACATTTAAAAACATGCCGAGTCACTATACTGCCACTGAGCAGCTCCATTTCACTGAAACCAAGTTTTAAATTATAATTGAATACACAGAATAAGAATACGAAGCAACTGAATTAAAATGGTAGTGGATGGAGTGTCCCACCAAGTGTCCCACCAAGACACAGCAACCAATGGGTGTGAAGAGGGGCGGGACAATGGGCGGGACTTGACAAAGGGTGAATTGTTGCACGTCGCTCCAATGAACTGCATAGGTGAATGAGGCATCTAGCTTTTTATATCTGTGGGTTGGTATATGCCGTTTGAATCAGAATATACTTTTATTTAGGTTCCATGTAAACAGTTGGGTATGAATCTCTGTTGGGAATGAGTTCATTCTGAATGAATACATATTGTCCATGTAACCGATGAGAAGGGGGTGAACAAAAAACAGAGGCACAAATAAAGAACAAAGCCTCGTCCAACGACGGCGGTTCCTGCTGATCCGTGGTGCATGATGGGAAATGTAGGAAATAAGAAAAGGAAATGAGCGGGAAAGAGGAAGAGGGGAAAGGGAAGAAAAGAAGAGAGTACGGTACCTTTCACCCTAATGTCCGGGTTGTGAGCTTGAGGAAGGAAAAAGAGAAAGAAAGAAAGAAAGAAAGAAAGAAAGAAAGAAAGAAAGAAAGAAAAATAAGAAAGAAAAATAAGAAAGAAAGAAGTACAGGCATTTAGTGAAGAAAAATATGTACTGTTTGGGATTAACGAGGAGAACGATTGATTCATATCTGTGCATACACAAAAACACTTTTGAACACGCGTGTGCGCGCGCGCACACACACACACACACACACACACACACACACACACACACACACACACACACACACACACACACACACACACACACACACACACACACACACACACACACACAGAAGTATGCATGCAGTGTTAGTATAACAATCGCAAAAGTAGGGCAGCTACTAATTGCACTCACACACACAGGCACGCACACGAATACACACACACACACACACACACAGGCACGCACGCTCGCACACACATACAGTAAGTGTGCACATGTGGATAGATTTATGTGTGTGGACAGATTTATGAGCGCATGAGAGAGTGAGAGGTGAGGAGAGAGAGAGCAAGAGGCGGAAAGCGCTACACGTAATATAGCACTGGTAATATGGGAACAATTACAACGCACGCACGTACGCACGCACACAGACACACACACAACACGCACGCACTCGGTGAAATTCCAGTTTCCACCCAACTTATATGAATGTAAATGATACAGACTAAACACTAAAGCCTCTAGCATAATCTAAACCGCATCGCATGTGTGCAACGCATTGTGAACTCTTGCAGATCGACAGTTTTTAGTGTGTATAATACCGTCATACAACAAAGAATAAGTCGGGCTACCAAAGCAAATCTTTTTGGGGGCGGGGAGGTGGTCTGAAAAAAGAAAAGCACTCCTAAAACAGTCATCTGGGAGTGCTTCACGGAGGAGCTACTGGGTACAAAGTGCCATGGCAGGAGAGAAAACACTTTGAAACCCCTATCATAGTAGGCACCGCGGTGATAAGCTATCCACCGCGGTGTAGTCTTTTTAAGTCACTACAACATTACGTCATCACTCGCGGTGAAGAGCTATCCACCGTGAACCCCGACACATCTCTCTGTTTTTACTTTCAGACAGATCGGCCCATCACCCCGTTCACCGATTGGTCGATCTAGACCAGTCAGTCACAGTGATAGATAGGACTTCACCGTGACTGACTATGATGGCCTCCACTTATTTTCTCACTTTAGGTGGATAGCTTTACACCTAAAATTCGCGGTGATAGGCTCTTCACCGCAGACTCCGATAAGGGCTTTAGACTCTCTATGACCAGATACACCACCTCATCGCGAAGCTTCCATCGAATATGGTTCAAAACATACACAATGATGCGCTCAAGAGATAGGAAAAAAGAGAGGAGAGGAGGTGGGAGGAAAGATGGTAAGAGAGGAAAACAGAGGAGAAGAGAAGAGAAGAGAAGAGAAGAGAAGAGAAGAGAAGAGAAGAGAAGAGAAGAGAAGAGAAGGGAGCGCTTGATCACTCGCCAAAGTGATAAGCACAAACATAACGGTGAAAACAGTTTCCAGCTGTTTCCATTCTACCGATGGCAATGGACCCGACCTCCACTTCTTAAATTCTGGCGGCGAGCCCTGGCCCCAACCCTATATAGTGTCCCATTCGGCGGGAAACAGCCGAAGTAGAGCTTGTAGATCAGCAAATTTCCGTGCTGAGATAGATATAGCCTACATGGCTGGCCAGATGGAAAAAAGGAGGGGTCACGGTATACCGCCATGGGGGATCCCCCCACGGGTCATACGGGTTTAAGTGGTTAACCATGCGGGTGGATTCCCAGACGCCTATTTCCAGAGTAATGTGATGCAACGTAATGATGCAATCCCACGGTGCGCTGTTAGCGGCGCTAGCGTTATTGATCGCAGCGCTAACACCTGTGGTGCGCGGGGAGCTATATCTGGTTGGTTTGCGAGCGCTTTGTTTCTTGTTTCGTCACTTGAATTATGTTCATGACTTTGAAAGATGTATTATTTTTGAATTTTTTTCTGAATTATTCATGTTCTAATATATCGTCGTTGTCGAGCGGAAACCTTGTATCTCCAAGTTTCAAATTTGTACGTTTCTTTCGTAAAGTAAAGCCCTGCTTCATCATACAAGGCGGTCGCACAAAAGTAATGAAAACAGCTGATCGTGGTGCGAGGCGTTGTGTGCTTGTAGATCGGCTGTTTTCACTAGTTTAAATCTTTGATAAATGCAAAACGAACGGTTTTGGACATACAAGGTTTCCACCCGACAGTGACGATATTGTCCAGGGTTGGGAAGGTTGCCGGGAAGCGGTGGTTGCATTAATAGCGGTGCGTGCGCTCCTGGCGTGTATCGCAACCAAGGTTCAAGGTTACTTTATTTTGTCTCCCTTGGGAGAAATTTGTCTTGGGAGACACGGACCAGCAGCATTACATAACCAATACAATACATTACCATACGATACAGTACAGTACAACGAACAACAAGACACACAGTGACACAGCTACTACAGGGAAATAATGCCATTGGTGTATACAATATACCAAGCTTTATGCACATGTACAGTTGAGGATGCTTTCTTTCATTCTCTTTGCTCTTTTGCCCTTTGCACTCTATTTCTTTCCCACGTCATTATCATTATCACTTTTAGATTTTTTTAGTTTTTGTTGTTTATGCTGTTATTGTATTGTTTGCTGTTATTATATACTGTATATACCACTGCATTGTCTGAAGGAAGCTGAACAAAAATACGTTTTACTCTTATCTAACTGTACAAAAGACGTAACAACAAAGTACAACCTTGAACCTTGAACGTACAAACCCAACCGCCATTTAGGACAGGGGTTTTTTCAGGCCAACTCTCCACATATTGTATAACATTGTGTTGCAGATTAAACCTTTTCATAGATGCCATACTGTAGATAGATTCATAGACTTGTTTGTCTATGAAGCTTGTTAATATTTTCAGACATTGAACCTCAATACTTAGTAAACTTGATCGTTGGCTCTGTGCTTCCCCCCCCCCTCTACGCCAAACCTCTTTGCCCGAAAACAGCTTGCGAGGCGTCGTGAGCTTACTATATAGATACGGTATAGATCGGCTATTTCCGGCTGAAGTTCTACTCCGAATAGGGATGTTGGTGTTCGAGTAGTTAAAGTAACAAAAATATGATCCTATCAAAGGCTGTAACTCTGACTGTGTACAAATGGAACCAAATATTTGGTTCCATTTGTACACCGTCAGAGTTAAGGCAACCTTGAAACATAAATGTTTGAAAACCACTGCTTATAATAGCCTAAATACATTACTGTCCATCGTAGCAGACATGAGCCACCCAGCTTTTAAAAGTAAAGTGCGTAAGGGTTCTTTTACATACAGTACATAGGAGCCACACAGTGGAACGACCTAGAAACCAGTGTTATAACAACCAATTTGAGGTCTTTCAAGCAGAAAGAAAAGGTTCTCCCATAGTTTGGAAAAGTTAATGGAGCATGTGTTATGTTTGTAATGTAGGTGTTTTGTGTATGAGGACGACAATCAAAAAATCTAATCGTAGCCACAGACTCACCAATGTTGCAGTGCTCTCCGGTCCAGCCCTGGTCGCACTCACACTTGCCTTCCTTGCACACGCCGTTCTTGGTGCACATGGGGTGGCAGGCCTTCTGGTCGCACAGGCTGCCCGTCCAGCCCTCCTCGCAGCGACACACCCCGCCGTAGCACACCCCGCGGCTGCCGCAGTCCACCGCGCACACCTCTGGAGACGCCAACGGAAGGGAGAGAGAGGAGAAAGTATACATGTTCAGGCACGTGCACACATAGACATCAAAGGGGGCTTGAGCCCCTGCCCTTTTATCCGTCTGTAAAGAGTGCCCTCTCCAGGGGAAAATCTCGAAAGGCCGACGTCCCATTAGTCCGAATTAGGGTTAGGTTTATAGGCATAGTTTTACTGCGGTTAGGGTTAAGGTTATAGGTTTAAGTATCTTCTGACTAATAGACGTCGGGACAATGGGACGTCTGAACAAGGCTACTCACCCTCTCTCCAGACCATGAATGCCTCCTTTCCATGCCATACCAGCATTCAAGAGAATAGCCTTGTCCAAACTCTCCTGAACTTGAATGCAGCATCTTATGATGAAAGAATTGCCCTCTCTGTTTCATGCTGTTACGCCACATCTCGAGTATTAACTTGATTATGCTTAGTTCAGTGTGGTTCTGGTATCTTCGATATTTTCACCAAAAGGACCCTTTTAGACATTTCAGCCCTGCCACTCTCTATTCTCTGAGCGTGATGATGAGTGAACAGAAGTGAGCGACACCCCATCACAGCCACAGCACTAGAGTGAGCGACCACGATCTGGTACCACAAGAGGTCACAAATATGTTTGTAAAAGTCTATGAGAAAGACTGGCACCAGTAAACCACGCCCACTGCTATGCCCTATATATACAAGACTTTTTTTGTCTTACCATGTGCTGTTTACATTTCTGATTAATAAATAATTCAATGAATCAATCAAATCATCGATCCTAGCCACTTTCAACCTGGTGTCCCCTATTTTGGACACGTCTTTTGAATTTGAATCCTGAAATGTAACAGTTATGAGGTTCCCCCAAGAAAAACAATATGGTCCTTTGGTTTGGAGTATAGGCAGCGGTCCTTAAAGCCCGTTCCCACAACAGATGGAACGCTAAACAAACACTGATGAATCTCCTTTATCATCATTTCCCTCCTCTTTCATCCCCTACCAAGAATTAAGATATGAATGTCATTTGCTCCTGCGAGATTTGATTAGGCTACTGATACCCTTGCCAGGTGCGATCCATTTGGGATTCACAATGGATGGATTTGGTTCCATTACTCACACACACATGCACGCACGCACGCGCGCACACACACACACACACACACACACACAAAAAGAAAGAGAGAGTTATACGTTAGGGAAAGCAGCCTATACTGCTTACTTGGAATGTGTACCATATGTTTGCATTTCATTCCGTCTTCTCATTACTGATTAATATGTTATGGTTGGTGGGTGATTTTCCTTTTACCGTCCGTGCATAGCTCAAGAGAGCTTTCCGCGGATGTAGCTGCATGTGATTATTAATAATCTCACTTTCTCTAACCGTTGGACATCGTACTGCGTACATGTCACGCCATGTTTTTAGTTTCTAGATAGCCTGGTTGCCTACCCCTGCTGTAGCTTAATTAACTGTAGTTACTTTCCACATGCATTGTGGGATATTTCCATGCTATAGATATAGCTCTGCAACCGCAATCCAGTGGATACTATATGTATAGGCTCAATGAACCAGACCGTATTGGAACCATGCATTTCGACATTCTCTCTCACCCCAAACGTACACAAAACCGAACGTACCCGAGTCTAAACAACCGTTTAGTGGTTGCCTTGCATGGTTTCCTCGGCCGTCCAGTGTGTGAATTTAACTCGCTTTGGGAATAAAGGCAGCTATCTAAATGCACCGTTTACCATTATCACACACTCCCGGCAGTAGCCTTGACCAATGAGATTACAGCTGGATGTTTGTCCCTTAGCGCTAGCTACTGCTGCCACTGTGGGCAGCGCTCCTTATGAGGATGGATTAGACGGGAAACACATTATTAGGTGTCATTTTATGCTTTAGCCATTGAAAAATAGCAGATATACAAGCTCACAACGCGGCACCGAGTGCCGCGCTGCGAGCTTGTAGATCTGCTATTTTTTTTTTTTATTGTGAAAATGTGTGCGAGTCTTTGAATATTTTGACCCGATTCTATAAATGTGTTTCTATGTCAGTGGTGCTCAAACTTCTTCATGTGAAGGACCTCTAAAATGATATGTATTTGGCCACAGACCCCCAATATTCAGTTCCAGGGAGGGACCACCAGAAGCAAGATTTGAGTTACAAATGTTCGCTTAAAAATACATATATTCAAAGATTTGCACACATTTTCACGACTTTTCAAAAACAGCAGCTTGTAGATCAGCTATTGTCCAGGCCTAAATGGGTTAAAGACAGAGGACACGTCTCAAGGGGGACAATAAAGGGAAATCAAATGGACATGGACAGACAGACAGACAGACAGACACAGACAGACAGACAGACAGACAGACAGACAGACAGACAGACAGACAGACAGACAGACAGACAGACAGACACTCCGTGTCTGCGGCGTTTTCAATACTGTTTGTGTGACTTGGCTGTCGTGGCTGTGTGACTTATGGAATTAGAGAGGGGAGGGGGAGTGGAGAGAGAGAGAGAGAGAATGAGAGAGAGAGAGAGAGACAGAGAGACAGAGAGAGAGAGAGAGAGGAGTGTTCAGTATCATTCTAATTGTTTGCTAAAGAGTGTGACTTGGCTCTGCCTCGATGATGAGGAATTAATGAACAGGAATCAATTTAGAGTCCTGTCCCTGGCTCAACTCTGTGTGTGTGTGTGTGTGTGTGTGTGTGTGTGTGTGTGTGTGTGTGTGTGTGTGTGTGTGTGTGTGTGTGTGTGTGTGTGTGTGTGTGTGTGTGTGTGTGTGTGTGTGTGTGTGTGTGGGGAGGGGGTGTGCGGTCCTGTAATTGAACTCCGGCTCAGGACAACACAGCTATGCGTGTGTGCGTGTGACTGTGTGTGTGTGGGCTTTAATATACCTGTCAGCCTGCCAAATGTCAGCCAACACATACGTGACACAAGCACGCACGCACACACGCACGCACTCTCACTTTGTTTGTGCAAGGTTATTGCGTTCCTGGGATTAGTGGATGTGTATTTGTGTGTGTGTGTGTGTGTGTGTGTGTGTGTGTGTGTGTGTGTGTGTGTGTGTGTGTGTGTGTGTGTGTGTGTGTGTGTGTGTGTGTGTGCGTGTGAGAGTGTGTGAGAGAAGAGACAGGCACGCACGCACGCACGCACACAGACAGACAGACAGCAGACACCACAGATATTCGACATAGCACTTGCTCAGCAGTATGTCAGGGCAGCCCCAGGGTGTGTGTGTGTGTGTGTGTGTGTGTGTGTGTGTGTGTGTGTGCGCGTGCGTGCGTGCGTGCGTGCGTGCGTGCGTGCGTGCGTGCGTGCGTGCGTGCGTGCGTGCGTGTGCGTATGCGTATGCGTGTGCGCAATGTTCTATATTAAAAATGGTTAACCCCCCGCCCCCACACACAAACACATGTCCATCCACTTTTGTTTCAATTTGCACTTCCATGTGCATTCCTTCCACCCCCCTACCTCTCCCATCTTCTTTCAATCCAGTTCCAAATCACCTCAAATGAATGTAATTCAATTCAATTCAAGCTCTACTTCAAGTTGCTCCCGGTAGGTTGGTGCCTTGCATGGTTTCCTCCACCATCGGTGTATGAATGTGTGTGTGAATGGGTCAATGTAATGCACAATCTATGTAAAACACGATAAAGGCACTATACAAATTTACCATTTAACTGAGGTCGATGAACAGTAAGTACCATGACTTCCTTTTGCCATAATATGCAAAAACATGTGTTTACAGTGCTTGTACATTATAAAGCTAGATAGGTGATGAACAGTGGTTCCCAAACCTTTTAGCTCCTGACCCAAAAGAGAGATTAGGCGATTGCCCGGGACTCAGACTAATGAAAACAGCAGATCTACGCTCAGCAGATCTACAATCTCACAACGATTCCTGCCCCTGATGGTGCCATTTTCACTACTTCTTAAACATATCGTCGTTGTCGTGTGAAAACCTTGTATATCCAAAAACGTTTGTTTTGCATTTATCATTTTAAAAATGAATTAAACTAGTGAAAACAACAGATCTACAAGCACACAACGCCTTTGGGGAATGTTTTTTTATTATTATTATAATTATTTTTTTTATAATTAAAAACAAAAGGTGTAGGAAACAAAAAAATTAAGGGACCCATACAAATGTGCCCGCGACCCACAAACGCGTCCCGACCCAGTGTTTGGGAACCAGCGTCCTACATTAAGTTACACTAGCCCAGCCCGTCTCCGTCTTGGGTTGGGGTCACGTCTTGTGGTCGCCTGGTGGGGGTGACACCTGTAGGTCATGTGTGGGTACTGCAGGCGTGCTGTGAGGAGGCCAACCCCCCGCAACGCAGCGCTGCTGTGCTCTTTAGTCTGGCGGCGACACCGCGGGGTAACGCCAGGTGACAGTAATATAAAACAAGATAACAGCATGACACCGCTCTGTGCGGTCTGTCTGGAGGCTGTGTGGAGGTTGTGAACGCGCAAGTGTGTGTGTCTGGGCTATAAGGCATCGGGTGTGTCGGATGCTTTTAGTTGGGGCCAATTGGAAAGGAGAGGGGGGAAATAAATGCATGCAAGTAGTGAACTAATTCATGGGTTGGGAACTCCATATATGGAGATAAGCGCATCTGTCTGGAACTCCATAAATGGACCACCCACCTCCATACAATATATGGCGATAAGTGCATCTGGACCTCCATATATGGAGATAAGCGTATCTGGAACTCCATTATGTAAAGATAACACCCCCACTTCCATGGAGATATGTGGTTTCTGACCGACAGCAACGATATATACGGCATATGATTAATGTCAAACTTTTTCCAATGTTCTAACTTTTGCCATACTGCAATAGAGGGGGGGGGGGGGGGGCTGCCCAGCCAGAGACTACGGCTTTTTCCATGCTAAAGTTAGTGAGCCCCTGGGCTACGGATAGAGCCTGAAATGTCCAATAAGAGTCCTGCAAGTCCTCTTATTACCAGTCTGGAGCCATGATGTGGAAATGCATATTTGGGCATAATCCGGACGACATGTGCGTACTGCGTACAGACGTCCTAGACAGCTGACCCCTGGGGTGCCGTGCAGTAAAGAAAGGAAAACCCAGACAAGGACCGTAAAAGTGTGTGTTAAAGCACAGAGCTGACATGTGCATGCATATGAGTTCAACTGGCCTGCTTGTAGCCTGAGCTCATTCAGGATATTGACACCTCTGTGATTTTACCTCGTAAATGGACTGCAATTCTATACAGCCTTTCCAATGTATTCCACATTATCCCATTCATTCACACAACGGCATCAGAGGAAACCATTAGCGGCACTGGTGGGGTCCAGGGACCCCCAGGGGTCCTTGACGGGGTTCCAGGAGGTCCCCAGATAAATGACTGATTCTGTATTTGTTGATGACATGTATTATTGTGTTCATTTCTGTGATTGGCCATCGGGATGCTTAATGAAATTAGCCTTTCACCGATCACTTCACAGTTCACACTACAGTAAACGTTGTTTGTTTTTTCTTCTAAATCCTTCTTCCAAATCAGTGGTTCTCAAACGTTTTAATGTCAAGGACCCCCACAATTATATTTGGCTGCCGACCCCCGTCTCAAAATATGTTGGTCCAGGGACCCCCAGTAGCAAAGCTTTGAGTTACAAAGCTTTGCTTTGAAAATTATAATAATAATAAAGATTTGCAGTTTTGCACACATTTCCACACGCATCAGCTATTTTCACTATTGCACCCCTAGAATGAATGTCCCATTAAGGGACCAGGTCTACTACCACTGTAGTACCACTACTACTACTACAACAGTGCACTTTTTGGTGTTCCGTTCATTGCGCGCATGTCTCAAACCTCTCCAAGAGGCTGTCTCCAGAATGTATCCAGCTTATATCCCATGCATTTAATAAGGAAGTATTGGAGTAGGCGCCCGCTAGCTTAACTGGATTGTATTGCATCATAAAACCTTAATTCCAGTGATTTCATAGGCCTGGAACTGGACTTTCATAGAGTCTCTCACAATATTATAATGTGTGGTGTTTTATTAAATAATAACTTCACACTCTGATAGAGTGTTACAGGGGTGACGTCGCTTTCTGGATATTTCCCCTCGCCATATGTTCCCCCAGCACAGATTTTTGATTGGAGTTGGGTTTTGGATACATTAAGAAAATAAGCTCTGCAGTAAACAAAGGCTCATGATATTAGCATTTTTTTTTCATCTCCAAAAATCAAAGCATACTGAAATAGCTTCATAATTCATGGTTGACATGTTAATAGGGTGTAAACTGTGTCAAAGAAGAGAATGTGAAAGCCTCTCTTAATCTTATATTATCCACATTGCACAGACCTTGTTTTCTGCATAAATTTAACACAATATTGAGGAAAAACACTGCAAACTCAAGTCAGCGTTTATGAATGGGGCTTTCAATTGTAACCTATTCATAATAGTTTGTGAAATAAGCTCCATATCACAGAGAAAGAAAAGAGAAAAAGAAAAGAGAAAAGTCCGACAGGCGACCGAATAGCGCACAAGGCACTGGTTAAGGCATTGCTCAGTGAGCAGTTTTTTGGCCAAGCCGAGCACCTTCAAAAGTTGAGCACAGAATAGTTTAGCGTTTGGATAAAAATGCATAATTGTCATCAGCCAACCAATCATGATTAACTTGAACATAACCACGGAAATCAAAATATTGATAACAAAGATTTAAACTAGCTGTCAATTGTATGGTCTATTTATTCTCATGAAACAGAGAAAAGAGCCAGCGCACAATACAAGTCCTTTACACAACTAAATAAATAAATGTACCTCTCCACGGACAGAAGCAACAGATGCGTTTCAACCTAACAGGTCTTCCTCAGCGTAACAACGAGTCCGTGCTGACCGCTCTCTCGGTTTCATTGCGACTGCCAGGTCGCAGTTACTATCAAAACCTCCACCCGCAGTCTGTCTGTCTGTCAGTCAGTCAGTCAGTCTGTCCGTCACGTCATGTCACGTCACGTCACATCACGTCACATCACGTCACACTTTTGCCCTAGTCTTATCTCTGCCACCGTTGGCCCTATCCATGCCAAACTTTGCATGGCATGCTTGGATGGCAAATCACAATCTCCACCCCTGATTTCTCACATGGCCCTCCTCTAGCGCCACCATCAGGCCGGTTTTTGCAAAACACATTTTTGGACACTGATCCTACAGATTTTGGCCAAAAATCATGCAAAACGGTACACAGTATCTCTAAAGTCATGTCATCAACATGGATCTGTCCCATTTCCCATATTACCTCCTGATTGGCTACAATTGCCTTCTAAAGTTTGTGTATGCGACGTGGCGGTTGCGGGAGTGATATTACTGGTGATATCGTTGAGCCGTTGGAGCACCTTGAGACTTTCACTCAAAGAGCAGCGTTGCGGGCCTTCTGCTTCGCAGACACTTTCTCATGGTCTATTTCTCGCCTAAAATGTATCGATCGCTTACAAAGCTGTTGCAGGCGGAACAAGGAGTGTCTTGTGTGTTTCTCCGCCCTCCCTGTCAGCTCTTGGGCGCGCTTCGGCCCCAGACTCGGTAGAACACGCTTAGAGCATGTCTGGTGGAAACGCACCATTAGAGCCTGAAGTAAGACCGAGCTCCCCGACCAGGTCATGATGAGCATCCTGACGTGCTGCTGTCGGGCCAAGGAGACAGACGAAGAGGAGGTGGTGCTGATGGTGGTCGGGTGGTGTGAGTGGGTGCATGACATCCTCCACCCCCCAACAGCGGTATAGACCAGCCTACGGGCTTACAGGGCATATCACAACCCTTGTCCAGGAGCTCCGTCTGTGGGTGGTGTGGAGCATGTCATATTTTGTACTTTTTCTTTTCTTTTTCAGCAGAAACAACATTCAGACATGCACTGTCGTACGGAAGTTTTCCAGACTTTAAGACAGAGGGGTTGTAGCCTATGTATGCAAAGCAATGTTCCCGGCTCAGTAGGATCGGACATGCAACAGACTTTGTGCTGGCAGTAGCCTTGAGTAAAGTCTGCAGGTATAATGTCCGGTTGAGTCCAAAGCGCGGATCAAAGTGTGAACGGGCGCTGTGATTGTATTACATTCACAGTGGACATGTTGACGACACTTCTATTGTCAACAAGAGCAGCCTCTCCTGCTGTGGAGGTGTTTGGAGAGAGAGATAAACTAGTTAACTGAAATTGAGTTGCATTCTGCTTTTTATTAGCGTTTGAAGTGGAAATATTCACCGATCGAACTTCCATGAAATGGCTCATAAGCGAAACAAAACATGAACGTCTCTTTAGTAACTGCAGGCAACTACACGTGCACGTGTCTGTTCATAATTGTATTTACTTTCCAGCTCGGAGGAGGGAAGGCTCGTGTTGATGAAAAGTATAGGTTGTAGGGATTAGGCCTACTATGGTAGGAAAGCTGTTTCTTTGTGTTTTGTGTTGGTACACATCAATGGGAGACCGGATGTCAAGCCATTCAGTGTATGTCATTCCGTCATGTTCTGCGATCTGCGGAAGGAAGTACAACAAAAACTATTGCATTTGATCCCTCCCTCACATTGTTATATTGAAGTGGGAGTAGCTACAGTAATATGTGTCTACTCACTACCTAGACTCCGACCATCACCTTGTCAACCAGGCTATTTACCTTCATGTGCGAAACCATTTGAAACTGACATTCCCTTTTTACACGCTGTATGTAGGAACGGCCAACACCGGATTCCCCCAGACGCTTTCCAGTGTTCGAATGAGAAAGCAGCTTGAGCGAGTGGTACTTCAAAGCTTTTTCACTCCTCTACCCCCTTTCAATAGTCTCTGAAGCAAACCTTTAACCGACTACAACATTTTGTACATCAAGAATAGAAGAGGGATATAAACAAAGTCAGTCTGACAATGGCCAAAATTATTATGTTATCATTATTCTACACTTTTTGCAGTCATTTTTGAATAGAAACACATATTATGAAGCGTAATCTTTTTCATAAAATATTTGAGTTCCTTTTTTTCCTTTCACTCACTGCAGTTCCTTCCCATGCTGGTATGATGGAATCATTTGTAAAGTGTGGGAGGCAACAGTCTGGCTCAAGAGACTATAGAGTAACATTATTCCAGGCAGTTCCCTCTACCCCCCCCCCCCGCCCCCCCTCCCCTTTCATAAAAAGCAGACCGCGTGAACATACCCTTATTTTTTAGATATTCGATATTCCAAAAATGTGGCTCTTATTTACGCCTTGCTTATGTGAAAGCGAACAATGCATCGACCTGGCATTGGTTTCAGTGGTGTAAGTACTTAACTCATTCTGTGCCGTTTGCGTGATGTCACGCGATAAGTACTCGAGTACTTACAGTGCCGAATGCGTGATGTCGCGCGAAAAGTAATAAATTACTGTAACGTTGAGTACATTACCGAGTAGAATGGCCGGATGTCCGGAGACGAAAATCCGCGCTGATTTGTCATCATCACGGCTCCACGAGCACACAATAGTCATCCCATAACATTGAGGTGGACGGGGGATCTCATCTTTAATGTCCATTATCTCAAAACTACACTTTAGAAGCGAAGATGGAGGCAGATGCTCGCTTATATAACACATGTATAAAAGCTCCAACGCAATCCAGCATGGCACCACGTAAACAACGATCGGTTCCGGCGCACGACCCGATGACGTCAGACCGGAAGTGATCACGCGGTGCACTTCTGGGCCTTCAAAATAAGAGAGTGCAAGTGGACGGAGCCTGCGGGAGGCACTCTGGACATCATTGCGACCGAAAATCGCGGGCACAAAATGAGTTAAGTAACATTTTGAGGTATTGGTACTTTATTTGAATATTTCCAATTTCAAATACTTTTACATCTCGGATCCAAATATTGTACTTTTACTCCACTACATTTATTTTAAAACTTTAGTTACTAGTTACTTTGAAGGTAAAAAGTTAATATTATAATACATAGGCCTACATAGACCACTTTAGCCCTATTTAGGATATTTGAAAATAGACGATCTACAAGCACACAAGCTGTGAGCTTGTAGATCGGCTATTTTCAAACATTTTGTACTTTTACTTTTGGTTCTTTAACTATATTTTGATGCCAATACGTTCATACTCTTACTCAAGTACATTTTGAATTCGGGACTTTCACTTGTAACAAAGTATTTCTACATTGCAGTATTGATACTTTTACTTAAAGGCACACTGACACGCCCCAAAATTATAATAGTATGATACAGTAGAAAACGGTCTGAAATAGTCTGACAATCATGTCACAGTGTAATCTGCCCCTTTCCCCCCAACAACAGCTGACCAGTACTGTAAGTAGTCTACTGTAGGTACAGTCAATTAATTCGATTGGCTTATAATTGCGCATTCTCACAATGACATCATAAACATATTAACTAATATTTTAAGATTACCTTTTAAAGTGACAGTACCCCTTTAGATGACAGTCCTACTTTAAGTAAAACATTTGAGTACTTTTTCCACCACCGATTGGTTTTCGGACAGCAATTTTTTTTCTCTCCTCTTTTTTTGGTCAGACTCACTCACCCAGCGAGCAGTCGGGCCCGGTCCAGTTCTGGTCACAGGTGCAGGCTCCGCTCTCGGCGTTGTAGGTGCCGTGGCCCGAGCACTGGTCCGGACACATGGTCTTGGCGATCTCGCAGCTAGCTCCGCCCCAGCCGGGCTGACAGTGGCACTCGCCGTGGATGCACACGCCATGGGCCGAGCAACTGGGATCGATGCAGTCCACTGGAGGATGGAGAGAGAGAGAGAGAGAGAGAGAGAGAGAGAGAGAGAGAGAGAGAGAGAGAGCGAGAGAGAGGAGAGAGAGAGAGAGAGGAGGACACTTTAACCACATTCGGCCTATTCCGATCGCCCTATTTTTGGGCCTCGTTGTTATAGCCATACGTTTTCAAAAATGGCCAGATGAAATTTAAACCTAAATACGTAATAAACATCAACATGAGGAAAATCAACATGAATTTTTTTTATTTATATTATTTATTGTAGATTAGATTTATTGTTGTTTGTAGATACAATAGGAGATTACGATGGAAGGTTTGATGTTTACCAGTTGCTTTGAGGCAAAAATCCTGTCTTTTATTTTTATTTCATTATTTAGCACTGTATTTTTCTTATCTTATGGTGTTTAATCCTGTTTGATAGTTTGTTATTTTTCTTTTGTTTGTCTTTCTAAGGAAAACACATTGAAGTCATAAAGTTTATTATTTGTATTATTATTGTCATTTGTTGACAGATATTCAGATATTTACTCTGATCTTATCAGATGGATAAATGCAGAAATTGCAGAAATTGTAAATTATAATTAAGAACCATTTTACTTTGCACCAGCGTGGAAATTAATGTCTTCGATCCTAAAGAAATATTAAAAAAACAACAACATTTAAACCACCATGAAAACACAGACAGCCTTGAAATAATAGTGTTGATCTAAAGACTGAAGATGAAGGAACTTCAGAATAATAAATACACTGATCAGCGACGGTCACAGCCAGATAATATTGATATGATCGTTTGTCCTCAGCGATTGAATGTTTACTGTTTAGCACGCGCGTTAGTGTGTGTGTGCGTGAGCGCGCATGTGTGTGTGTGTGTGTGTGTGTGTGTGCACGGGCAGTTTGAAGTGGTTACTGTAATTGTTTCTCTAGCCACATAAACCTTAATTGGAATAATTTCTGAAAATTAAATCACTGACACTGGCAATAACGTATCTTATGTAATGATCTGACCAAATGTATGATTGAATCACGTAAATTGTTGGCATAATGTATCGAGTTATTACAATATCGGCTGGGTAACAAGCAACCAGTTATGTGATAACTGCCAATAATGTCATTAGCAATGCGTAAAAAAATAAGAGGAAAAAACAAAGAATAAAAAGTAATCTTCATTCATCATGTTTTATCTGATCGACTATTGGTACATCAATAAAAGAACACACTTGCCAGTTTCAGAAATGATGATATAAATTGGCTGCTACAAGAACTATGTTATAATTAGAAAATAACTGATCAAATAATTAGCGTTTTGTGGAGACACACTCACACACACACACACACACACACACACACACACACACACACACACACACACACACACACACACACACACACACACACACACACAGTCTCGGCACGTGTGAACAAATAACCAACGCGTCTCTTGCACAGGATAACTTGCAAACTATCAGAACAGGCAAAGCAGAAAGGATTAGAAGGGAAGGCGAGACTCCAGTTTTCAGACTGCAAGGCCTGCAGTCTTAACTGAGCTGTGTATGTGTATGTGTGTGTCTCTGTGTGTGTATGTGTGTGCATAATGTGTGTGTGTGTGAGCGTGTGTGTGTGTGTGTGGCGTGCATAGTGTAGTGTGTGTTTTTGTGTGTGTGTGTGTGTGTGTGTGTGTGTGTGTGTAGGGGGGGGGGATCATTCCACAGCTTGGAAGCCAGGAGGGGAAGAGTCTAGGGTCGCTCGGGGCGTTGGCGAAGGGTGTTTTAGGTGTAGGGAGGAGACAGCCGTCGCTATGAATCTGCTGATCTAGGTGCTAGACAAGAGACCCTGGACAAGCATCTTAAGGGTCGCCGCGAGCGTTGGCCGGGGAGCTCTTTTTTTTTTTCGGGGAAGGAAGGGAGGGCCAGACCAGACGCGTCTGTGTTGTTAGCTGATCTAAGGGTTTTATGGAAGAGGGTTTGGGGGTTGATCGTGTCCTGAATGTAAGGGGAGAGAGGAGGGGTACCATGTCCTTGAATGTCTAGTAAGGTCATCGCCGGTGTATTAGTGGTGGGCAAAACCATTCATTTCAGTGAACGGATCATTTCGTTCACGGCAATGATCCGTTCAAAATGATTCGTTCACGTTCAGTGATTCGTTCACGTTCACCGTTCATAGCGCGATTGTCCAGTGAAAAAACACTATCGCGAACGTAACAGTTTAAGGAAATGAACTCATTGCTCATTGATTCATTCTTGTGATACGTTCTTATAAACGAATCACTCATGAACGACACATCACTACGGTGTATGGAGTTGGACGTGGGGCTATAGCAGAGAGGGGCTAGAATTGAAGAGCAGGCCTCTGGGATCATTTGTAAAGCAGTCGTTCTCTAACTTTTTCATGTCAAGGACCCCCCAGAATTGACACTTAATAGCCCACGGACCCCCATCAGAAAATATATACCAGGGAACCCAATAGGAGTAGATCTTTACGGCTCTAGCAGTGATTCTCAGTCCCCCAGTTTGACATGCATTAGGGCTTCCAGACCCACATTCAATGGCATTTCTATCTCTGGGACCCCAATTTATATTGTAGAAACAATGTTAATTTAAGGAGCTATTGTCAACTTATTCTTGAAAAATGGATGCTAAAATAAAAATAATGTTTCGAAAATATTTTATAAAAAAGATGACCACAAAAAGCGCAAAATAATGATAAAATAATCATTTTGGCCATTGTCAGACCGACACTTTGTTTACATTCTAGTCTATAGACTAGGATGTAAACAAAGTGTCGGCCCTACAATGAAAAAGTTGACTATAGCTCCTTTAACTCTGAGAGTTACAGACCTGTTACGGTCCATTTGGTTCCCAACTATAGCTGGGGACCCCCTGGAACATCCTCAAGGACCCCTGGGGGTCCCCGGACCCCACTTTGAGAACCACTGATGTAAAGGGGTTGAGAGAGCATATGCAGGCAGACCCTCATACACAGAACACACATCCTCACATTCTGGTTCATACAGTATGCAGAGAGAGAGAAGCAAGAACCTCCTTTGGTTTGTGGTACTATAGCCTATATTCACAATTATCCCTGTGGGTTTACAGTACCTCCTCATTATCATTATTATTATTAGGCCTATTATTATTATTTACTCCTAGTTGTAGCTATTAAAACTTGGGAACTGGCACAGTTGGAACAACCACAGTCTTATACTGTTGTACTGGGAGCTGACCAGTACAACCACAGTCTTACACTGTTGGCCAGTGAGACTTGCTCAATGACACTTCAACA
>NC_137812.1:21660801-21718301 GCF_963921795.1 Nannobrachium achirus
CAGAATATGGACGCTAGGGTTCAAGTGGTTAATATAAAATTGGGGGGAAAAGTTTCTATCACACAAAGATTCGGAGGACCCCCTGTAGTAACTCTGAGGACCCCCTAGGGGTCCAAGACCCCCTGTTGAAGACCCCTGCTCTACACCATATACTGTACCTTAGGTAATTGGTTCTTGAACATTTTAATTTAAAGGACCCAATACCTCTGAGAGTGATCAAATGTGTACCCTGTCAGAGTTACAGTACAGACCTGTGAGGGACCATTTGCATGAATTTCCAAGCCCACTTGCAGAACCACAAGCTTTTAAGTGACAATGATGTTGACCACAGGAGTGCAATTTAGATAGCATGCTATTTAAACAGATTCATTCAGGTCCAGATTTCCCCTGGTATCCTAGAGTTTCAATGCACCGATTGTTATATTCAGACTGTATTTTAGTCCATGGCTTTGCTAGTATCCTCGTTACTCGAGGCACAACACTGTCTCTCTGCATTCTCTTATTCACTATCTAAATGCCAAAATTGTAACGTGCAAATTGTACAACAGCCAATCTACGCACGCACACGTTGTGAGCTTGTAACATTTTCCCCAAATGGTTCGCCAAGAATAGAGATGCTATGGTTATGTAGCGCTATATTGGATCACTCTAAATGATACATCACTCTGTGCGGAGGGATGTACTTTATCATTATTGGAGTGATCTAATTCATTCACATATCCGTGGTTACCTACGTAACCTTTAATAGAGGCGGAAGTTATTGCTTTCTGACGGGAACGTTCCGAAGCATAACTATTCATTACGTCAAAAACATCCAGCAAAACTAAAGACGCCGCAAATCCAGCTAAATCCCGCTGAATCCCACTTTGCTTTCAATAAACTTGCCATAATTCTTTCCATCTTCCTTCATTAATTTTCGCAAGCTAAGCTGCCACCATTACAGGGGCTTAAGCTGTCATAACTCATTGAGAAAAGAAAGGGGAAAAAAAAGTTTATGGGGGGAGATTTGTATTTGGTGTGGCGAAAAAGATATCTCAAATATGTCCATTTCCAGGCCATTGGCTTTTTTTGTATATTTCAAAACTATGGGAGTTTCCCATAGTTGTCCCATAGTGGCTGAAATAAAACAATAAAAAATAAACGGTATACAGAAGCATACAACACAAGTAAAGGTGTGCCTACAACATAGTCTTGCAGTATGTTTTTCATTACATTGCGCTCAAATATGTGGCTGTGGACAAACGGATCGCAATACAATATATGGCTATATGGGCGTATCAGGGTTTGTTTATGGTTATGCCTGGGACAGAGTGGCCGTGGTCCTGCCTATATATGGGCGTATGAGGGTTGAGTCAAAGTGGCATCAAAGGTCCGCCGGCCTTAAGCCAATTAAGGATAAGTGTAGGATATAAAGGACATAAGGATATAGGATGAGTGATCTATGACGGTTTTACATATAGTTTTACATACATTCTCTCTGAATTACAGACCTGCAAGCATAAATGGTAAATGGTGCATTTATATAGCGCTTTTATCCAAGGCGCTTTACATAGATTGTGCATTACATTCACCCATTCACGCACACATTCATAAACCGGTGGCGGAGGAAACCATGCAAGGCACCAGCCTACTCACCGGGAGCAACTAGGGGTTCAGAGTCTTGCTCAAGGACTCTTCAACATTAACTCAGGGGGAGCCCGGATTCGAACTGGGAACCCTTCGTGCTCTAATAACGGTTTCTCTACCCCTGAGCTATGCTGCATCCTTTTGGAGCGGCTGGTCGTGGTCGATCCCCACACTAGACGTTGAGAGTCACATACATAATGTAGACCTAGCTCTGGTCCAGAGCGTCAGCTGCACTGAAGCTCTGACAGGCGGCTGACTAAAAGACTAAACCAGGATTTCTCTACCCCTACGAGGGCTCAACCTCAGTCAAAATAAACAAAACTACTTTGCTATTCACCTAACCAAAGGTAGTTTTGCGTTGTTGAAAGTGTATTCTCGGCGGTGGGAAACCTCTCAACACCCCACCCACTCTATAAAATACATTATTTTTGACATGAAATAAAATGCATCCAACTCGATCCAAATCGACCGCCGCTTATTTCCGGGTTGTGTCTGCGGTGGCCGCAGGGTGTGTTTTATTTCATGACAAAAATAATGTATTTTACAGAGTGGGTGGGGTGCTGAGAGGTTTCCCGCCGCAGAGAATAGCCTTTCAACAGTACAAAACTACCTTTGGTTAGGTGAGTAGTGAAGAAGTTTAGTTTATTTTGCCTGAAATTGAGCCCTCGCAGGGGTAGAGAAATCCTGCTCAGAGAGTCAGTGCAGCTGACGCTTTGGACCAGAGCTAACGTAGACCCTACTATCTATATAGACCCAGCTCTGTCTTTAAGTGCTTCTAGAAACTAGTGTGTGTAGCAGGTTCCGTTTAGCACGCTAACCCGTTTCTCATTAGCAGACGCTAAAAAAGTGGCCGCAGACTCCTTTAGAGACCCCCAGCCCTCCAAGAAAAAAAGGAAAAATAAAAATAATGTTTTTGTTTGGTTAACCACTTGAAAGGGAATTTCACTTTAAGACACTTCTGATGTCATTTTCACTTGGACTCAGGCTTTCAGTGTGTGCACCCCAGACGGTCTTTAAGTTGCTTGATTCAATATTTTAGATATTTGATATTAATGTGATCAGACACGCCCGCCGTCCTATAAGACCCATTCAACTTTGTACTCCACGTTTCCCCCCGTTAGGCTCATTGGAAACACACACGTCCCTGGTTCTGGTTACTGGTGTAGTGTGTCCTTCTAATGTGTGGGGAGGACACCTTCCATTCTTCCATTAGTTACTTCACTTAAGTACAGTTTTGGGTGTTTTTAATTTACTTGAGTAGGCCTATTTCTGATTTTCTGTACTTTTACTTCTACTCCACTACATCTCAAGAGACAGATGTTGTACTTTTATACTCTTCTACAATAATTTAAAACTTCAGTTTAGTACTTTCTCACTTTGTAGAATGAACAAAACATACATTCAGGAAGAAACCAGACATACATAGGGAAGATATGTAACTTCATAGACACATACAAAACAGAAAAAAGTACAAAACTACAGCACCAACTCTTTATACCATTGGTGTATACAATATACCAAACGTTATGCACATGTACAGCTGAGGATGCTTCTTTCATTCTCTTTGCTCTTTTGCCTTTTGCACTCTCTTTCTTTCCTACGTCATTATTCCTTATTATTACTTATTTTTATCTTTTTAGATGTGTTGTTAATTGTTGTTTTGTTGTTATTTTATATATACCACTGCATTGTCTGAAGGAAGCCGAACAAAAAATACGTTTTACTCTTATGTACCTGTACAAAATACGTAACAATAAAGTACAACCTTGAACTTTGAACCTTAAGTAAAACATGCGAGTACTTTTCCCACCACTGGCGGGAGTGAGGGGAGGAGGCTTAGGCCTACACTACTACTCACCTTCCTCGCAGTTGTCTCCCTTGTAGCCGGTGTTGCAGATGCAGGCTCCCATGATGCAGATGCCGTGGCCGCCGCAGTGGATGTCCACGCACTGGTTGGACGGCACGTCGCACTCTGTGCCCTTCCAGCCGCTGTAGCACTGGCAGCGCCCGCGAGAGTACTGGCCGTTCCCGCTGCACAGCACCGGACACGCAGCTGGCGAAGAGGGGGGACAGCAAGGGACAAACAGAGACAGATTAAACCATTATAACCCATTAACTAAGACTGAGAACGCATCAGTGTTCACATAACCACTTTAACCATTCTTTTTTTTATACTTTGGCTACTCAAAAATAGCAGATATACAAGCTCATACATTATAGAGAGATAGGCCAAAATAATCCTATTGGAACTGGGCAATTTTGAGGCATTGTGAGATTGTAGATTGGCTATTTTGTTTTTTTAAAGATTTGTTTTGGGGCTTTTGCCGTTATTGATAGGACAGTAGACTGACAAAGGTCGTCTGGATCGGGAATCGAACCGACAACGCCGCCAGGCATCCATGCCTATGTGGCAGTGCGCCTGGATCCAGTAGCTCAGCGGGCACACCCAGATTGGCTATTTTCACAGGCAATATTTGGCAATTTAGCTCACAACGTGTCGAGAGCTTGTCGATAGGCTATTTTCGGCGAAAGCATCCCCCAAAAGAAAATAGAAAATACAAAAAACTGACAGACAGATACGCTTGTAGATATACGTATACGATAGGAAGCAGTGTCCGAAGTGATCCATAAACCAATAGAGAGAGAGAGAGAGAATCAAGGTTCTTGACAGCAGTGGTGGAAGTTAACTAAGTACATTTACTTAAGTACAATTTTGAAGTACAGTATATGTACTTCACTTGAGTATTTCCACTACATCTCAGATGCCAATATTCGATGCCAATACTTTTGCACTTTCACGCAAGTACATTTTGAATTCAGGACTTTTTACTTGTAAAAGAGTATTTCTACATGGCAGCATTGATACTTTTACTTGAGTAAAACAACTGAGTACTTTGTCCACCCCTGCTTGACAGTAATAGAATGAAGTCTTCAGCATCTGCAGGTTACAACCACTGCTGAGATAACAAGTCCCTCCAATTACTGCCTCTGTCACACTGTCAACTCGCACGTTGTTTGTCATATGCGTGTGCGTGCATGCATGCGTGCGTGCGTGTGTGTGTGTGTATGTGTGTGTGTGTGTGTGTGTGTGTGTGTGCGTACACGTTTGTGTGCCTGCGTGCGCATCTTACCTCTGGAGCAGTCAGGCCCAAGGAACCCTGGGAAACAGTGGCACGTCCCTGAGAGACAATCTCCGTTTCCATGACAATTCTGAGGACACTCCATGATCGACTCTGATTGAGCGGAGAGGGAGGGAGGGAAAGAGAGAGAGAGACACAGAGAGAGAGAGACAAAGACAGAGACAGAGAGAGAAATGGACAGATGTGTGAAAAAGGGAGCGACAGACAGACAGACAGAAAGACAGACAGACAGAGTGTTAGTTGACGATCAGGGGCGTCACAAGGGGGGGAAAGGTGGGACTGAGTTACTAGGGCCCAAGGTGGAGGGGCCTTAATTATTTTATACTTCAGTTATTGAAAAATAGCAGATATACAAGCTCACTGTGAGCTTGTAGATCTGCTATTTTAGAAAAATCCTGAAAATGCATGTGTATGTCTTTTTTAAACAAACATTTGTAACTCAAATGTTACTTCTGGGAGGTCCCTGGAACTACATATTTTGAGATGGGGGTCCGTGGCCAAATACCTATCATTTTGGGGGTCCTTCACACGAAAAGGTTTGAGCACCACTGACATAGAAACATAGGTTTTTAAAAAACCTATGTTTTTTAAAAGGATTTGAAATATTCAAAGACTTGGGACACATTTTCACGGTTTTCAAAAAGAGCAGATATATCTGCTATTTATCAATAGCTAAAGCACAAAATGTGAGTGTACCCCCCGGGCCCAGGATTTGGTGTGACACCCCTGCCGGACACGCTGCCCTCTCCATCAACCCCTCTCGCAGCGGTTGCCCAGGTTACCGCCCGTCAGCCAATCAACACCTTCTCACTTCCAATTATCATCTCACACTTTCCCCTCTGACATGCTGAACAGTGCACGCACACACACACACACACACACACACAAACATAGAAAGGCTTGTTGAAAGCAACACACGCATACACACACACACACACACACACACACACACACACACACACACACACACACACACACTGGCCGACCCCTTTCGAGGCCGTCGGCCAGCATTTCTAATGAATCTGTCTTAAGCTAGCTGCATGATGTGAAAATATGTATTGGTTTAAATATATTAATGTCACCACTGTGTGCATGACAAATACGTCTACGTGTTGTGAGATATTGAATCATGATGTAGCATAAATTAGCTTTTATTTCTGTAATCTGCACTGCAATCATTTCCAGATCAGCAGTCAAATGAAATGACGCCTCATCGGGGCGGGACCCCCTCAACGCCCCTCCACGGACCCCCACGTTCAACAACACTGCTTCAGGACACTCAAGATGTGAGCGCCAATTATCCGGTCGCTGACATGTTTTGGCGCTCGCCGTTAGGGGTGCGCAATATATTGAAAATGCATGGGTCATTATGGAGTGTTTGGCCCTGTTTGGCCCAGCTCAGACCTAGCCTCGCACGGCCATCCCGAGCTACGTCATCACCAATGTGCTTCCTTTCTCGGTCTGGTGTCCCTCCCATCGAGTCTCTTTATGAGAACTTGGGTTCTCAATTTCCAATCAAATGGGTGCATTTGGAGCGACCCGCCTCACACCGCTCCTGATTGGTCGAGCGGCTGCTACAGCTCTAACATTTTGAAAACAAACATGGCGGCCCCCCTACCCGATGTGACGTTACAAATCGCAAATAAAAGCTGTATTAAGCAAACTTTTATCTGAAATCAACGGCATCTCATAACTGAGACAATGAACAACAGTTTGCACCTTTGGAATTTCTGTCTGGAAAAGACGTATTTTCTGTTCTGTCGAAGATGTTTTGATGCGCTGATGACTACGGACTAGACCCGTCAGTCAAAGTGAGTAACTACGTCATCGTAAAGCGCTCAGACCTACTCTGGATTGGATACTTTTTAGTACCGCGTTTAGTACCACTGTCACACCACTCTACCCAGGTCCTTGTAGTGGAAAACCTGGCACAAGTGATCGTGTGGAGTGGTGTGGTGTTGGGCCATGTCAGTGGAAAAGGGGCTTATGTGTGCTCGTGCCTGGGCCTGTACTCACCTATGATGATGGTGTTGTAGACGACCTGTTCGGTGTTGCGTCCGTCGTTGTAGAAGGCCAGGTGCCAGATGCCCGTGTCCAAGAACTGGATGAAGCCCGCCTCGTGCACGTTGACCGAGCGCACGTGGCGGGCGGTGCCCGCCGCCCCCAGCAGCCCCGCCGCCTCCTCCAGCTCCTGGGCGCCCCCCGGCGCCAGGGAGCGCGCCCGCGCGTTGTCGGCGTCGCTCAGCGCCCTCTTCTCCTTGGAGATGAGGCGGCTTCCGTCCAACAGCTCCACGAAGTCATACTGGAGGAGAGAAAAGCAAAAATGGGAATTAATGAAGTTCATAAATAATGATAAGGAAGACATGTTTGGGCTCTTCCCCCCCCTCCCCCCCTTTTCCCTTAACCCATTTAGGCCTGGGATTATTTTATACTTTAGTTATTGAAAAAATATTTTTGAAAAGTCATGGAAATTTGTGCAAATCTTTGAATATATGTATTTTTAAAGTGAACATTTGTAACTCGAATTTAGCTTCTGGGGGGTCCGTGGAACTAAATATTTTGAGACGGGGTCCGTGGCCAAATACATAGGCTATAATGTTGGGGGTCCTTCACATGAAAAGGTTTTAGCACCACTTATATAGAAACATATTATGTTTTTTTTTTTCTTCAAAAAACCTTAGCAGGATTCAGAAGACACTTATAGAATCGGGTATAAATATTCAAAGACTTGCACAGGATTTCTTTTTTTTTTCAAGATTTTTCTAAAATAGCAGATCTACAAGCTTGCAGCGCGGCACTAAGTGCTGCGCTGGAAGCCTGAAGAGGAAGGTTACGTGCTGCTTTAATGATATTGTCTTAACATGTTTTGACTCAATAAACTATATTAAAAAAGTAGTGTTAAATAGCTGTATAGTATGATAGTAATCACTGCTATAGGGTTTGTTTGTTTAGTAACAGGGATCTCTGCAGCTCATTTAGTAAACCAAACATGTATTTTCAAGGTCAGCAAACCAATTTCATCCAATCAGTAGAGAGAACATCATACAGGATACGGGGTAAACAAGTGAAATTGGAAGTGATTGGCAGATAAAATCTGAATGGGAACACCTTGAATCCCCTCTTCTTTCCATCTCTCCATCCCCTCGTCTCCTAATCCCTTCATCTCTCACTCCAGCAACCGTATTTGAATAAACTATCCACTGAAAGAAACCAATCAATGCCCTACGTCTTCACGCAACACTGTCTCATATTGTATCTTCATATTGTACACCAGGGGTCTTCAACAGGGGGTCCGGGACCCCTATGGGGTCCTCAGAGTTACTACAGGGGGCCCTCTAAATCTTGTGTGATAGAAACATTTTTCCTCCTTTTTTTATATTAACCACTTGAACCCTATAGTGACCATATTCTGAGAACTTTAGCCAAAAATAGCAGATCTACAAGCTCATGTTGTGAGCTTGTAGATCTGCTACTTTTGATAAAGAGGTATGGTGCAGGGGGGAAACAGAGCAGACTAAGTACAGAGTGAAAGGTCAAGTTTATTAAGTATTGACGGTTCAAGTGGTTAAATATCGGAAAACACAAATTGACATGAATCCAAAATACACTGATGATTGTGCTGTCAAACAATGAAACTACAGTATTTTCTGGACTATAAGGCGCACCTGACTATAAGGCGCACTGTCAATGAATGGTCTATTTTCAAACTGTTTTCATATATAAGGCGCACCTGACTATAAGGCGCACATAATAGACGCTACCGTTGCGTTATGCATCCAACAGATGGAGCTGTGCTAAAGGGAATGTCAATGTCAATGAATGATCCATATATAAGGCGCACTGGACTATAAGGCGCACTGTAGTTTTTTGAGAAAATTAAAGGCTTTTAAGTGCGCCTTATAGTCCGGAAAATACGGTATATGGAATCTGTGAAAAGGTTGCTTCATCTCTCTCTCAACTAAGGGGTCCTTGGTCTGAGAACGTTGAAGACCCCTGACTGTGTTGCAGATTAAAGCTTTTCATAGATTTCATCGCAAAGTTCACCGTCACCTACAACCAATCAGGGTAGCACAAAGGTGATACACCCGCCCTACATTTGCATACTGGGTCCTGGTTGGTTCCCTCACGACTTGGGTGCTGAGACTAGTGTGTGTGTGTGTGTGTGTGTGTGTGTGTGTGTGTGTGTGTGTGTGTGTGTGTGCGTGTGCGTGTGCGTGTGTGTGTGCGTGTGCGTGTGCGCATGTGCGCGTGCATGTACTGTGGGTTGGAGAGCAGCCACCAGCTAATAAGCAGCATCGACTGCGGAGGTCCATTTAAATGGACATCAATACTCCCAACACATGAGAGTTGAGCACACACTGGATAATTACATACTGTACCTGCTGTCGATCGAAGACACGCACGCACGCACGCACAGAGGTGTAAAGTAACTAAATACATTTACTTAAGTACTGTACTTAAGTGCAATGTTGAGGTATGTGTAGATTGTGTACTTAGAGTACTTTGAGTATGTCCAATTTCCAATACTTTTACTTGTACTCCGCTACATCTCGGAACCAAATATTGTACTTTTACTCCACTACATTTATATGAAAACTTGAGTTACTTTGCATATATAAATTATTATAATATAAAACATACATTAATCCACTATAGACCTATTTTATAATAGGCTTTTTGAAAATAGCCGATCTACAAGCTCACAACGCGTCGCATAGTGACGCATTGTGAGCTTGTAGATCGGCTATTTTCAAACATTTTGTTTTTATTTTTTGGAAATGTAAGTATATTTTGATGCCAAGACTTTTACTTGTAAGTAACAGAGTATTTCTATATTGCAGTATTGATACTTTTACTTAAGAAATACATGTGAGTACTTTTTCCACCACTGCGCACGCACGCTCTCTCTCTCTTTCTCTCTCTCTCTCTCTCTCTCTCTCTCTCTCTCTCTCTCTCTCTCTCTCTCTCTCTCTCTCTCTCTCTCTCTCTCTCTCTCTCTCTCTCTCTCTCTCTCTCTCTCGTATGCACGTATGCTTATAAAAGTCAAGATGACTTCCTTTCTTGTTTGGTTGCCATAGAGAGAGAGAGAGAGAGAGAGAGAGAGAGAGAGAGAGAGAGAGAGAGAGAGAGAGAGAGAGGGAAAGAAAGCTAACGTAGCTTTGTGTGTGTGTGTGTGTGTGTGTGTGTGTGTGTGTGTGTGTGTGTGTGTGTGTGTGTGTGTGTGTGTGTGTGTGTGTGTGTGTGTGTGTGTGTGTGTGTGGTTATACTCTGACTAATTACATGTCTAGCGGTGATCGAAGTTCCTATGCTGTAAATGGAGCGTAATAAAGACATATTGACTCACACACGCACGCATGCACCCACGCACACACACACACACACACACACACACACACACACACACACACACACACACACACACACACACACACACACACACACACACACACACACACACACACACACACACACACACACACACACACACACACACACAATGTGAATGAAGGCAGTTATGCAATTAACCATTCACATGACAATTAATCACTATCTCTTTGGGACTGATTAACCGGGAAAAAATTATAACAATATAAATGATTAAAATATATGTAATTGTTCTTCATACAATACTGTGTTTCTCGAGCAGTTTTACAAATACATTCTTGTTTTTAGTTCTCAGCCTGGATTCAAACACATCAATTAGAGTGTGGTGCTAATCTCACATGCAGCCTGCCGGACTGATCAGCGACAACGTCTTTGTACAGAGAAGAACCTCTACTAATTATTATTTCATTTAAAGTTCATAGTGCAAGCGTGAATAAGGCTGAAAACTCTGAGCAATACATCTCAGATAGGGCAAAATCGTGATATTTCGATGTCCCGCTGTTTCGAATCCCCAGTACTCCGGTTAGGGTTAGGTTAATGGGTTAGGTTTAGGGTTAGGGTTAAGATTTAGACTTATGCACTAGGTTAGCGTTCACCCGCGATGGCAGGTTACCATTCACTGGTGATTCAGACTACTGGCCGCTTGAAACAACGGCACATCGAAACTACGCGCCCCTCTGACACAAGTGAGGTCACAAACTGGTCAGAGATCCACATTTTTCTTGAGTCGACGTACAACAGTATTAGTAGTCACAAATCATTCGAAAGTTCATTCTGAGAGTAAGAATGGAAACTAGGCCCTTTCCTGTTTTTGCTGTATATCTTGGCAGAGAATTAACCAATCTTCAGGCACAACAATGCGTCGCGTTGTGAATGTTGGCCTCAGAGCGGGGGACTCTAGGGTTCATGTCGATTTAAGGGACATGCGGCTTTGTATTCCAACATAAACCCCCCATTTACATTGCGCTTTAGTTTTTTAATGGCCCGGCTTTATGAAATAAATGAAAGGCTTTGCTCTGAAAAGCGTCGCTGATAAAGGGCCAATTAGGCAAAGCAAGAAGGCGACGCAAAGCGTTTCCAGAAAGACAGACGACTGTTTGGTGTTGTTTTGGAACGCCGTTCACCTTGCAGAGCTTTGTGTCCAACATGAGACGGATGGCTTTGTTTGCCGCCTTTGAAATTGCGCAGTTGTCCTACTTACAACTTAGTGATGGAGCTGGCTGCTGTGTTCAGCTAGGGCCTGTGATATTATGCACTGCAAGGGTATTCATATACAGTAGTAATGAATATGGAGGCACGGTATACGGTTAACTATGGCTAATTGTGAACAATACATAGTGCAGGGGTCTTCAACAGGGGGTCCGGGAACCCTATGGGGTCCTCAGAGTTACTACAGGGGGGGGGGGGGGCACCAAATTCTTGTGTAATAGGATAATTATTTACAATTAAAAACTTTGAGGAGAACTTTAGCCAAAAATAGCAGATCTACAAGCTCTCAACCCCTGCGAGGTGTTGAGAGCTTGTAGATCGGCTATTTTCAGCAAAGAGCGAGGTTTGCTGTAGAGGTAAAAAAGAGCAGACCAAGTACAGAGTGAAAGGTCAAGTTTACTACGTATCGACGATTGAAGTGGCTAAATGTCTGAAAAAAAAAAAAAAACATTAACACGAATCCGACAGTGCTGTCAAACAAGTCGATAAAAATCTGCATAATGAATTAATACAATATGTAGAGGGGGTCCCTGCTTCATCTCTCACTCAGTTAAATGGGTCATTGGCCTGAAAACGATGAAGACCCCTGACAGTGCATGGTAGCCATACAGTATCTTGGTCAGTCGCTACAGCAGTGGTTTTCAACTCTTTTCATACTACGGTCCATTATTTAGGGACCAGCAATTGTTTTTGCCTATCACACGTAAAAAGTAGACTATTTTGTTATCGTTTGACAACATTTTGTCCACACTTCCATGCTGCATTGATGTTGGTACCACAGGAGAGATAACAGGCAAACGTTGATCAAAATTGATTCTTCTACAGTGTACATCCTCTAATGGGGTAGACTTCTTGTCTCAAGAGTTAAAGATCTATAAGGGTCCATTTGGTTACCAACTCTCCATCATTTAGCTGGGGACCACATGGAACCCACTGCGCTATAGCATCAATCGAGGCTAGAACATGTCAGGATCCCCCTAGTGGGTCCTCAGAGTTACTACAGGGGTTCCGCCAAATCTTTGTGTGATCATGTTTGATCACTTGAACCCTAGCATCTCTATTCTTAGTGGAACATAAGCCAAAAAATAGCCAATCTACAAGCTCACAACGCCTCGCACTGCGAGGCGTTGTGAGCTTGTAGATTGGCTATTTTTTGGCACAGAGGTTTGGTGTATAGGGAAACGAAGAGCAGACTAGTAGGTATTGACAGTTCAAGAGGTTAAATATATGGAAATATGCATTAGTCCAACCTAACCAGATGATAGTGCTGACAAGTCTAAACTGTAATAAAGAAATAATCCATGTACATTTTTAATCTACAACACAATTTTATACGATATGTAGTGGGGGTCCCTGATTCATCTCGCTCAGAGCTAAGGGGTCCTTGGCATGAAAACGTTGAAGACCACTGGTCTAAACCTACGTCGCACTGCCAATCCAACTGATATGCCCAGAGATGTATGGGGCTTTTAAGCCGTGACATCATTTTGTAGGCAGAGGAGAACTCTGCCCCCAGAGCATTTTCTGTCCCTCGCTATTTCAACAGATCCGAGACAAAAAAACGACTAAAGTATAATTCTAACACTTTCCTTTCAACAACAAAGAGAAGAAAAATGTGTAAATAGTAAAAATAGTAAAAAGATTCACGGAAACTGGGAGCAGAAATTCTCCTCTGCCTACAAAATGATGTCATACTTAACAGCCCCATTGGCAATTCCTGGTCCCTTTTATGCCCATATACTGTATGTAGATCCCTGTATCTGTCAGTACTTGTGATCAGTATAATGTCTATATATGGGCATACTCCCTTAAGCCAATTTGAATATAGCATGAGTAAAAACAAGATTTCCCCAGAGGACTGCAGGGGACATACAGAGTGTGTATGAGCGTGCGTGCACGTGTGTCTCACAGAGACACGCAAAAGGGATCGTAAGGACATGTCAACATCCCTAAACTGAAAGAGATACAGTGACAGCACGCACGCACGCTAAAAACGCACGCACGCACGCACACACGCATGCACGCAAACGCACACACGGCAAGACAAATGGGAGGCAAAGTGTGTGAAATCGTGCGTTGCGAGTGTTCCCTCAAACGCTAAACAGAAAAGACACCGCATATGAAATAATGTGCAAATCCTCGGTGGGATTCGGTGCAAAATCATTTTCCTGTCTCGTGATTTTTAAGACCAAAGGCGTTCAAAAACCTGGCAGAGAATGTTTGCTTCAAACGAGTCTTTTATCACAGCACCAGCCAACCTTTCTAGTGATGTGTCACTCAAACCCCTGGCTGAAAAGATTTTGCATGTTGTGTTTATTCATGTATGGTTCAAAATGCTACGTAGAAAACCTTGTATGTTCAAATGTTGTTATTATTCAGTCAAAAACTCTTGTTAAAAAAGAGGCGCATGACCTCATTGTAAGTTATGCGGGAACGCTTACTGAGTGGCAAAAAAGAGAAAAAAAAAGAAAAAGGAAAGAACTTTCTGGCCCACACATCCAAACGGAAAAGTCCTTCTGATTGTATTAAACAACATTTAACTTATCAACATTGCAGCTGTACTGGCAGCTTGGATTATCTTTCTATCTTTCTATATCTGCAAAGTTTTTGTTTCATAAAGGCCAGAGACATTTTTGTCCATAAAGTCCATGCATGTGGTTACAAGTGTTGGAGTTAGGAGGCGCTCGTTTTCAATAACGCAACGTCCTGCTGCCTCCTGCGTTACCTTCAACAGGTGGTAACCTCAGGACTGCTGAGTGATTTCCCACAAACGCGTCCAAACTCCAACTCGAAGTTCACGACCTGTCGCATTGCGACGCGAGCTTGTAGATCGGCTATTTTAAAACAGTCAATCTACAGACAATCTACATTTTCAAACAACCTACATGTAGGTATAATTATCTGAAAATAGCAGAAACACTGGATCTGCGAGCTCACAACGTGTCACAATGTGATACGATGTGAGCTTGTACATTCGCAATTCGTTGCTATATTTTTGCACAACACTCTAGCTCAAAGCAGCAGTGCATTAATTCATGAAAAAGCTGAACCCGGAGATACAAGGTTTCTGCCTGACACCGGCATCATTCAACACTGCATCACCACCTGAGGTGAGAGTTATCCAGACGCATGAATTCAAATCCTTTAATACGTATTCAAAACTGTGAATGTCCCTCCGAGCGCCTCAGAGCCTCTCAGATCGTTTAGCAGAGGCGTTATGCATTTTAATGAGCCATAAGTCCATTTGAATAGCAATACTTTTTTATTATTATTATTTATTTTAGCTCTGATTCATTTTGTATTTTTCTTTTTCATGAAACACATGCAAAACCCAACGTCCACATTCTGAAGCAGACATTCGGCGAAGATAGTCGGTACAATCTGACAACGTGTGTGTGTGTGTGTGTGTGTGTGTGTGTGTGTGTGTGTGTGTGTGTGTGTGTGTGTGTGTGTGTGGTGTGTGCGCGTGCATGTCCTACCTGTGTGTGTGTGGGAGGCAGGCCCTTGCGTCCGTACACGCCCACCAGGGCGTCTTTCTGCACGGAGATGTTGAACTTCAGGAACTGGGGCTGGTCTATGTACAGCTGGGACCTCCAGAAGATGCCTAGAGACACACACACATACACACACACACACACACACACACACACGCGCGCGCGCGCGCACGCACACACACGCACACACACACACACGCGCACGCACACACACGCACACACACACGCGCACGCACACACACACACACACAGGAGACACAATGACAAATGAGACCATGTCCATTTGAACTCCTCCTTCAACCCTGCTAACTCTCTCTCTCTCTTTCTCTCTCCCCTCCCCCCCCCCCCCCCTTTGGCATGAGAAAACGTACGTTTATATTGCCAAAGCAGGCGTCAAACAAAATGCAATCACAACTGAGAAATGATGTGCAATTAAAAGGAAACAAAAGACTGCATGAACAGAGCTGTAATTTGTCACGTTGCAACCCTAGCTTTGCAAAACCATGGAAAAAATGTTTAATTGTTCCTGCACCTCTGGGAGCTTGGACTGACATGCACTAAAAGGACACCTTTATATACAAGCTCACTGCGAACTTGTAGATCTGCTATTTTTGAAAAACCATGTAAATTTGTGCAAACATTTGAATATATATATATTTTTTAAGCGAACATTTGTAACTCAAATATTTGCTTCTGGGGGCTCCCTGACACATAGTATTTGGAGACGGGGGTCAGTGGCCAAATACATATGATTCTAGGGGTGACATGAAAAAGTTAGAGAACCACTGACATAGAAACGTGCGTTTTCCCAAAAAACGTAGAAGCATTTAGAAGACACTGGAATTGGGGAAAAAATATATTCAAAGACTTGCCCAAATGTTCACGATTTTTCAAAGATAGCAGATCTACAAGCTCGCAGTGCGGCACCTGGTGCCACGCTGTGAACTTGTATTTCTGCTATTTTGGGGTTAAAGGGGACTTCCGGTGGAGTGTTATTCTTACTGTAATCTCATGTTATTCCATCCAATAGAGACAAAAATAAATACATTTTATCTTTGACCGGAGGGCATGGGATTTAACGGCAGTTAAATAGGTCCCATCCTATTTTACAGTACACTTTAAGACAGAATAAGTCAGACTAAAGCCATAATAAGAAATAATGTGTTGGTAATTAGAACTAATATTATTTTATTAGATAAAAACAAAGACAGAATAGCAGAAAGAGCGAATACATTCTCTGGCACCGGCACCTGCCGCAGAACTGCAGCAGCAGGTACCGCCGCACGACCGGCAGTTTGACCGGCAGTCCCGGCAGTAGGACTGGCGGCCGTCGCACGGAAGGGTAGGTAGGACCGGCATCGCTGTTAACTGCCGCGGCAGCCACCACTGCACGGACCGGCCGCCGGTCCTACTGCCGGGACTGCAGTGCGACTGCCGGTCGAACTGTACCAACACATTATTTCTTATTATGGCTTTATTCTGTCTTATTCTGTCTTATTAGGTCTTAAAGTGTACTGTAAAATAGGACGTTAAATAAAATAAAGGTTTGAGAACCGCTGGTTTGAAACCTGTATTGTCTGTCTGTCTGTCTGTCTGTCTGTCTGTCTGTCTGTCTGTCTGTCTGTCTGTCTGTCTGTCTGTCTGTCTGTCTGTCTGTCTGTCTGTCTGTCTGTCTGTCTGTCTGTCTGTCTGTCTGTCTGTCTGTCTGTCTGTCTGTCTGTCTGTCTGTCTGTCTGTCTGTCTGTCTGTCTGTCTGTCTGTCTGTCTGTCTGTCTGTCTGTCTGTCTGTCTGTCTGTCTGTCTGTCTGTCTGTCTGTCTGTCTGTCTGTCTGTCTGTCTGTCTGTCTGTCTGTCTGTCTGTCTGTCTGTCTGTCTCTCTCTCTCTCTCTCTCTCTCTCTCTCTCTCTCTCTCTCTCTCTCTCTCTCTCTCTCTCTCTCTCTCTCTCTCTCTCTCTCTAGTGTTCTTTCTTTCCGTTGCCTTGTCCATATTGCACCTTCGCTACCACCTACCAGACATGGTCTAACGCGTTCCGTGAGAAATGGAAGTGTGTAAAACAAGGTTTCCAACACCGGGAGCAATTTAACTGGCGTACCGGTAAAAAAAAAAGAAAAAAAAGAAGAAAAAAGAAAAGTCCTCCCGTCGCTGCAGACATCCATTCATAAAGCTTTGTGAAGGTTTACAAACTGCCCTCCAACTATAGAAGCCCATATACATGATCTACAGCCCACTGTGTGTCATTATGACTGTGTAACGCGGATGGAAACTATATATACATTTTTTATTGACCATTATTTATTCAGGGATGACCGTTGAGAGCCAGCTCTCTTTTTCAAGGACGCCCTGAGAAGAACTATATAATGTTGTAATAAAGCACAATATAATGAAACATTAAAAAACATTGCAATACACATATCAAGGGCTACACAAAGCAAGTGCAGTCCTTATGTAATGCACACTCAATGATTCTATTGTCCATTTCCTGAGAGTCCTAGAGTTTGTTCCAATTAGTTTTTTTTTTTTTTTTTTTTTACTTTACTGTTTTAAGTACTTTCACTTCTACTCCACTACATCTCAGAGACAAAACATACATTAACCACTTCAACCCTATATATTTCGGCCATTCGAAAATAGATGATCCACAAGCTCACATTGCGGTGCATTGTGAGCTTGTAGATCTGCATTTTTTTTTTCTTTTATGCCCTTATTGATAGGACAGTAGACTGACAGGAAATGGGAGGAGAGATGGGGAGTGACACACGGCAAAGATCATCAGGATCGGGAATCGAACCGGCGATGCCAACAGGCATCCATGCCTATGTGGCAATGCATAAGTGGTATGCGCCTGGACCAGTAGGCCAGCGGGCGACCAGATCTGCTATTTTCAAAGGATTTTTATGAATTTTATACATTTGAAAACTTGTGAAATAGCAAATTCTGCAAAATAAGTACTTTCTACTTTTGGTACTTTAAATACATTTGGGTACCAATACTTTTGTACTTTTACTCCAGAATTGTTTGAATTCCAAACTTTTACTTATAATAGACTGTTTCTACATCGCAGTTTCAATACTTTTACTTAAACACCACTGGACCCAGATGGTAGCCATGAACATTGAGGATTGCACCTTGACGCCAAATTGAAATGAGTGTTTTTTTTTTTGTTTTGTTTTTTTACTTTAACCACTGTCCGGCTGGCGTCTCTGTTTTAAACAGGTAAGATATAGAATATAGCGCAGTGACTGTCAACTCCAATGGAGCTCAAAGGACTAACATGTGGGAGAGTTTCAGGGAGAGAATTATTGGTGCAAGGTCTTATGTGACACCAATGCACCTATGCAGGTTTATACAGAAAACATACACTATGACACTATTATTCCATGTCTCACACTTACTTAATGTGATGAAATGCAGCTCTGTGTGTGTGTGTGTGTGTGTGTGTGTGTGTGTGTGTGTGTGTGTGTGTGTGTGTGTGTGTGTGTGTGTGTGTGTGTGTGTGTGTGTGTGTGTGTGTGTGTTTGTGCGTATACCTGGTGGGACCTCTTGAACGGCGCGTCTACCTACGTCCACCTCCCCCGTGTCAATAGTGTTGTTCTCTGGAAGGAATAGTTTACCTGGAGAGAGGGAGAGAGAGAGAGAGGGAGAGGGAGAGGGAGAGAGAGAGAGAGGGAGAGGGAGAGGGAGAGAGAGAGAGAGAGAGAGAGAGAGAGAGTTCATTTTCATCGGCCATCGTTGCTTGCTTTTCAATTGAGTAGAAAAGGAGCCCAATCTAAACAAGCCATTGTGCTTTTTTGGTTGTATTCCTATGAGGAGATCTTGTATCTGAACTGTGCTGTGCACGTGCTTTTCCATTGCCAACATCTAATAAAGTATTCAATCAACCAAAGTTACAAGAGGTCATTTTGCATTAAGAGCAAAACACAGGCCATGGTAGTCATGGTCAAGGTTCAAGGTTCAAGGTTCAGTTTTATTTGTCTCCCAGGGGAGAAATTTGTCTTGGAGACAGAGTCACAGCTGCATACATATAAACACTTAACAGAAAAAAACAAGAACAAAAAAGAAACTCAAAAAAAAAGACAGCCAGAAAAATACACATACAACCCATAGAGCCTGTCCTCAATTAGTTATGTGTCTATCATTTAGCATTTTGATTGACAGAGGAACAAACGAGTGCTTATATCTATTATAGTAGCATGTTGGTCTGATGACTTTCTTCCAGACAAACTTACAGGACACTTATTAAGAATCAGGAAGAATCAACATTTATTGGTTTACTGGTGGAAATAAATGGGTGAAATTAGTTTTTCCCCACTTACCCCATTAAAGGCAGTATACTGTACTATTCTACTTAAGGATAACGTGGAACAATATGTTGTGCCCGCAGAGCTTGGTGGTGCCCAGGGCTGCAGCCCCTGAAGCCTGCATGTGTGCATTAAGCCTGCGTTGCGCGGCACTGAGCATTCCGTTGCTGTCGGGCAGAAACCTTATTATTTGATGCTTTTTAATTTGAATCCTGAGTTTGGAAAGTCAGCTTTCAAGTGTTGTGACTCACATACCTGGAATACCTTACAGGCTTCACTTAAGTATAGTTATCTTATTCCCCTAGGGCTTTTTAGAACTCTAAGGCCCGCATTAAGAAATACTTGCAATAAAAAATTGAAAAAAATCAGATGGTGTTGTAGGAGTCCTATTAAGAGGAAAATGTAATGTTTTTAAAAAAAAAATGTTTTTGTAAGATTTTATAGCCATAAATCAAAAATCATAAATCATGCTCTAATTTACATATGGGGGATATTTTTCAAAATAATAACATATGTACATGTTCTAGACATTCTAATGATCACCAAAAAGAATAGTACAGGCATTTTACTTATGTTTTTTTGAGGTATAGCTTCCATGAAAAAGTGAGATGTTGTTCGTCAAAACTCTGGAATTTCAGCGGGTGTGGCGGGTGTGAATGTCAGCCCCTGTGGGGGGTATTTATATGCAAATATTGTGGCCAATGGCATTGTAATACTAAACAATAGAATCCAATGGTGGTGTTTAGGTGGTAGGGGGAGCTAAAATAAAATGATTTAAACCTTTTTTTGGATAAAATACAAACGTTGTAATATTACAACCGTGGGTTAGAGGGTTAAAATCAAACATAAATCAAACTTTGGTCAATCTACTGTACCTGTTTTAATTGATAATTCATGCGATGGAATTCTCTTTTGATTGTGCTGTTGTATTCATTTACATATTCTGTATTCTCATTTACTTTTCATATTGTTGTTGTGTTTTGTAAAATTGCTGTAATCTCTGCACCGCTGAAAAAGAGGTTATACCAGCCCCTCAGTGTGTTTACCGAGAATTAAATAAAGGTTGAAATGAAAAAACTGAGATTTCCATCCGACAGAGACTGTTTCTTTTTGCACTGGCATCAGCTGAAACATTTTCAACGTGGGCGGCTTGGCGCTTGGAAGCATTTCTTTAAGCGAGCGCTTTGACGTTTTCAGACGGAGGGGAAACAGCCTCTGTGGACGACGGACCCCTATATGAGTCTATCTTCATCAATTATTTCTGTGCGTTGCTGTGTTATTCTCTGAAGAGCTCAGATGCTAATACATTCCTTTCTTTTTGATTTTTTAATGTTTTGTATTCCGTTGAACAAAAACCTGCCAATGAAAATTGCTTCAATCCCCAGTCACAACATTAAAAAGAAAAACAATGTGACAGATCTCCCTCACGTAGTCTCATCTACCTCAAACAGTGCTTCTATTTGACTTTTATATGGCACATTAGTGCGCTTCAAACAAAATACAAATGCAGAGAACCTGGCATGCATGCGGAAGTCCCAGCAGACCTGAGATGGTGACGGAATTCGCAGCATGCGATCCGCAGACTTTGCTGCGTCCACCGCTGTACGTAGATACAGCAAATCGTCACTGTCCGGCAGAAACCTTGTATCTCCAAGTTTCAAATGTGTATGTTTTTTAGAAATTAAAGCCTACTTCATCATGGGGGAGGGCAGTGGCTTAGGGGTAGAGTTGCTGTCTTAGAACACGGAGGGTTCCCAGTTCTATCCCGGGATCCCCCTGAGTTAGTGTCGAAGAGTCCTTGAGCAAGACTCTGAACCCCTAGTTGCTCCCGGCGAGCAGGTTGGTGCCTTGTATGGTTTCCTCCGCCATCGGTGTGTGAATGTGTGTGCAAATTGGTGAATGTAATGCACAATCTCTGTAAAGCACCTTGGATAAAGGCGCTTACCATTTATCATACAAAATATTTGCGCAAAAGTAGTGAAAATAGCAGATCTACAAGCACACAACACCCCACGATGCGAGGCAATGTGCGCTTGTAGATTAGCTGTTTTCACTATTTTAAATCGTTTTTAAAACTATAACAAAGAAAAGGAAGGTTTTTCACCCGACAACGACAAAATCATTGCTCTTGGGGCAGAAACGTCTTATCTCCATAATATCATCATACATAGCAGATCTGCAAGCTCGAAACGTGTTTATTCGCAACGCGATTGGAGCTTGTAGATCTGCTACTTTTGACACTTATGATTTAGAATCCTGAAAAGTAACAGTTTTGGACGTACAGGATGAGGTTTTCACCCGACATACACGATGTACAACTTGTACAGTTTGTCGTAGCCGTAGGCAAGGAGAGAGCGCAGGGTTATCTCTGATTGGATGAAATCGGTATCCCGACCAGCACTTGTGCTTTGTTTTCATTGCTACGGAGCTGGAGAGACAGTGTTTGATTAAACTATCTTTCACAATACAGAGGTACTTTTGAACAAAAGAAAACATTTCACTTTCATCACCTTTAACTAAGAGAGCATACACATGGAACCAAAACGGACCTGTGTAAGGGTCCATTTGGTTAAATGAACCCTGAGGATTTCCCAGAGTGCACTGCACTGTGGAGGAGGTGCGGGGAGATTCGATACGTGCGCTATAGAAACTACTCCACGACACGGCACTTAACTTGAGCTACTTAAGACCTAAAGCCGCCAGCCCAAGGCAACTGGGCTTAAACCAGCATTTTATACTGCGAGGAGCGGTGTGTGTGTGTGTGTGTGTGTGTGTGTGTGTGTGTGTGTGTGTGTGTGTGTGTGTGTGTGTGTGTGTGTGTGTGTGTGTGTGTGTGTGTGTGTGTGTGTGTTGTGGTCTAGACATTACGTAGAGTGCACACACGCACACCAATGCTGTGTACTTTAATGTTAAAGAAAGGAATGCAAGGACACAAATCCACAACGTTGCGCAAATACACGCACACACGCGTACGTACGCACACGCACTCTCTCTCTCTCTCTCTTTCTCTCTCTCTCTCTCTCTCTCTCTCTCTCTCTCTCTCTCTCTCTCTCTCCAGGAGAGTGCTGGACTTCCCAAAGAAAGCTGTTCCAAGCTAATTAATGGACCTGGTAATAACAGCTGGGAATCATTAGACGAAACCAGAGAACTTCCTACTATACGTTCGACCCCGCTTCGTGTGTGCGTGTGTGTGTGTGTGTGTGTGTGTGGAGCAGGGGCGCAAATGGGGGGGTGACAAGGTGTTTTGGTCACCTTCCAGGTTCAATTTCGTCCCCTCCATTCACTTCCAGAAGTCCCCCCCGTCCCCCCCAGTCAGGGACCCCCAAGCCAAACTTTTAGGGGTCTGAATTCTGAAAATCACGCACTAAACGCGAGCGATTATTTTTAAGCCCCCCCCATCTAAAATCCCCAAATGGTTTGGTCCAGACCGTCCTGTGCGGCAGTGCCTTTCTAGCCATAGAAGAATAGCTTTCAGTTGACTCAGTGATGACGTCATAATATGGCGACTTGTTATGGCTGTGTGTCCTTATTATAACTCTCTGGGTGTCTGTGACTAGAGTCTAGAGAAGAGCACTGACTGGTGCACTGGTTTCAATTAAATTACTTTCTGGATCTGGACAATGACATTTGACGCTTGTACGTTTATTGGAATTAAATGGATACCAACCTCACGACCTGGCTGTCCCAAGTTGCTACAGAACTAGAAGTTAGAACTATGTACATTTCGGAAGGACCAAGTTGACCACAACAAGCAACAATGGTAAGTTTCTGATGAAGTGTGTGTTTTCGTGTAAGCTTTGGTTGTGTTGGTTATTGCAGTACTAGTGATAACTTCATAAGTAAATAAATAATACATCGTAAAACCGTTAATGCCCGTATCTGAATGAAAATGAGGGGGGAAAACCGCCCGAAAACCGATCTTTGCACGCAAAAAAAACGAAATCGGTCGCGCGAGCAGGTCCCCTCCTATGCATTTACTGGATCTGCGCGCCTGGTGTGGAGGTGTGCGTGCGCGCGCGTGTGTGTGTGCGTGTGTGTGTGTGTGTGTGTGAGACCCAGACTGCAGTATGCTCAATTCAAGTCTTTACTATAAAACTCAACGAGAGAGGTAGCAATCTGCAATCATCCTTCTCTCTCTCTCTCTCTCTCTCTCTCTCTCTCTCTCTCTCTCTCTCTCTCTCTCTCTCTCTCCCATCTCTTATACACACACACATACACACACATGTGCACATATATGCACACACGTGCACATACCATGTGCAGTGCCTGATGAGGCAATTTCGGCCAAAGAATTGCTTGTTTAGGACTGGCCACACACAGTCAGGCACTAAGTTGTGTGAGAGTTGTGTGGGGGAGGCGGGGGGCAGAGACAGCGCAATGCATTCCGGATGGAAGTCTAGTGGTTTGAAGTCTAGTGAGAGTCCTGTGGTTGCACAGAGCACCATCCAACAAGCACGCAACACGCACTAGACTTCAAACCACTAGACTTCCATCCGGAATGCATTGTGCTGTCTCTGCCCCCCGCCTCCCCCACACAACTCTCACACAACTAGTGTGTTCCAGTGAGAGTGCAGCCTATGAACACAGAACTATCTTTCACTTCTCTACCCTCCACTCTTCCTCCTCCCTCTCTCTCCCCAACGTTTTTCATTATATCCTCTGTCAGGTCGCCTGGAGGAGTGTGTCTCTTGTTGCGAGACCCGAAACACCCATAGATTCAAGGTAACAACCCTGATAATGTGTCCAAGTTTGCATCAGTATGTATTGTATGTCTAAAACATTTCAGATCACTAAAATACGGCAAAATAAAAATCAACACTGCTGGCACGTGCACACATAGACATCAAAGGGGGCTTGAGCCCCTGCCCCTTTATCTGCCTGTAAAAAGTGCCCTCTCCAGACCATGAATGCATGGTGAAAGAAAGGCAAATGCCTCCTTTCCATGACATAGGCCTACCTGAAATCCATGCCATTATGCCACATCTCCAGTATTGACTTGATTATGCTTAGTTCAGTGTGGTATCAACATTAGCCGAACCTGGAGCTTGGAGGTCTGCTATTTGTGATATTTCCACAAAAAGGCCCTTTTAGACATTTTAGCCCCTGCCTCTTATCCGTCAGCAAAAAGTGCCCTCTCCAGACCATGAATGCAGTTTTCACTATGGTGAAAGAAATGCAAATGTCCTCTTTCCTTGCCATACGAGAAGGCAGCATTCAATAGAAATGCCTTGTCCAAACTCTCCTAAACTTGAATGCAGCATCTTATGTTGAAATAATCGCTCTCTCTGTAATCAAGTACCAAAAATAGCCGTCCTCCAAGCTTACAACGCGTTGTGAGCTTGGAGGTCGGCTATTTTCGATATTTCCACCAAAAGGCCCTTTTAGACATTTTAGCCCCTGACTCTCTGACATTCTCTGCGGGTCCCTGAATTCGGGGGTCCTTGTCTTGATAAGGTGTGGGGTGGCATGGGTCCTTGGTCGGGGGTGGTGTTGGGGGTCTCACCGTTGTCTGTGGACACCAGGATGGTGTTAGGGGTGGTATCCCTGGCCCCGCCCACTCCTCCTCCGCCGCCGTTCTCGAACGCCCCGTAGCCCTCGCTCTCCTGCAGCTGCCAGTTCAGGCCAAACAGATGCATGGCTGCGAGGGGGCAAGAGACAGAGAGAGAGAGAGAGAGAGAGAGAGAGAGAGAGAGAGAGAGACCACATTATTACTCCCTGTGGGTCTAACAAAACAGACTCACACGCTAGAGGATAAACAGTGTTTACCTACGTGCGTGTGTGTGTGTGTGTGTGTGTGTGTGTGTGTGTGTGTGTGTGTGTGTGTGTGTGTGTGTGTGTGTGTGCGTGCGTGCGTGTGTGCGTGCGCGCTTGCGTGTGTGTGTTTAGAGAGCCATGGACAGGTCAGAGCAGAACTTAGTTTATCTCGCTGATCAATGCATATTGAAGTACCACATTTTAACAAGCTCTCCAAACACCCCCAAGGCCCTGTGTGTGTGTATGTGTGTGTGTGTGTGTGCGTGCGTGCGTGCGTGCGTGCGCATGCGTGACTGTGTGTCTCTGTGTGTGTGCGTGTGCGTGTGCGTGTGTCTGCGTGTGCACAGTTCTACACTTAGCACATTGAGGGCAGTAGCACGAACTGTGTTATTGAAAACATTAATACATTAAAAAAAGAGATACACAAAAGCTAGACGCACGTACGCACACGCGTGCACGTGTGAGCACGCACACACACACCCACACAGCAGCATCCTGGGAGAGGGAGAGAGGATGTTATAATCAAAGAGAGCTGTTTATCTGACATACAACCACACAACAGCCACCTCTCCTAAGCTTCCTCTGAGAGTGTGTGTGTGTGTGTGTGTGTGTGTGTGTGTGTGTGTGTGTGTGTGTGTGTGTGTGTGTGTGTGTGTGTGTGTGTGAGAGAGAGAGAGAGAGCAGGGGTGTCGCACCAAATTCTGGGCCCTGGGTACAAGGATTCACTGCGGGCCCCCCATGAATGTTATGTTCTTCATAGGGGGAGGGGTTCTTCATAGGGGGAGGGGGTTTAACCCATTTAGACTGGGAACGCATTACTACGCATTATTTTGTGCTTTAACTATTGGAAAATAGCAGATATACAAGCTCACAGCGAGGCACCGAGTGCCACGCTGTGAGCTTGTAGATCTGCTATGTTCTTTTTAAATCGTCTTTGAATATTTCAAATCCTTCTAAGGTTTTTTTTTTTTTTGAAAAACCTGTTTCCCATCTCAAAATATTTAGTTCCAGGGTCCTCCCGGAGGCAAAATTTGAGTTACAAAAAAAGGTTAAAAAAAGAATACATATATATTCAAAGATTTGCACACGTTTTCACGACTTAGAAAATAGAAGATCTACAAGCTTGCAGCGCGGCACGCTGTGTCAATAGTTAAAGCACAAAATAATTAAGGCCCCTCCACCTTGGGCCCTAGTAACTCAGTCCCCTTGTGACGCCCCTGCGTGTGAGCCCTTGGGATGGTACCCCCCCTCTCTCTCTCTCTCTCCCTCCTCCAGTTCGCAGTGTATAGGCAGCAGACACTCTTAATCCAGAGCGATTTGCAGTAAGCAAGGTAAACGCGAGGTACAGGCTAACACATCACATGCATAGAGACGGTGTAGTGCTTCAGTGATCTAGGATCGTAGGTTACATCAACATGACACAATAACTGTTGCAAGAATGCAGTTAAAGGAGAATCCCGGACTGCCATTGCCTTACGTCAATCTGATAATATCCCAGAATGATTGGAATTATTTATCCCCCCCCAATAATAATAAATACAAATAAATACATCTGAGTTGTTAGTATTCCATTCATCCTGGGATATTATAACATCAGATTAAGCTAAGAAAAAAGGGTAGACCGGAATTCTCCTTTAAACCCATTTAGGCCTGACTTAAGTTTTCAGAAAAAGACAAATATGTTGCTACATACACTGTACTGTACTGTACATGTAGGCTACTGTACTACACAAAAATGTGTTACCGGGCCGGAATGGGTTAAGATCTCATGGTTATGTGAGTGTCCATGAAGTCTCCATCCACCACTTTTCACCCGCTGATGTTTTAGTCGTGATGAACGTGACTTTGACTTAATTGGTTTAATTTCCTGTGTTGACGCCTGCAGCAGATCAACAAGTTCAGAACGTGTCACTTCGTGCTGCGCTGTGGTGTGATCAGATCAAGTAGTAGTAGAAAAATCATAAAAATATGGAGATAACAATGATATAGGCAATGGTGTAAAGTAACTAAGTACATCTATTTAAGGAATTTCAATTTTGAGATATTTGTACTTTACTTGAGTATTTCCAATTTCCATTACTTTGATCTACTCCACTATACATCTCGGATCCAAATATTGTACTTTTACTCCTCTAATTATTTGAACACTTTAGTTACTAGTTACTTTGTAGATTTTGATTATCACCATTAACCACTTATATTGGTTATATTATACATGTATTCATTTTGTCCATTTGAAAATAGCTGATCTACAAGCTCACAATGCGTCACATCGCAACGCATTGTGAGCTTGCAGATCTGCTATTTTCAAAAGATGCTATGTACATTGAATAACTTGAAATGGAACATTCTGCAGAATGAGTACTTTTACTCTTAGTTAGTCAAGTACAATTTTCATGCCAATACTCAAGTGCGTTTGGAATACCGGACTTCTACTTTTGTAACGGCGTGTTTTTACATTGCAGTATTTATACTCAAGTAAAACATATCGTCGTTGTCGGGTGGAAACCTCGTATCTCCAAGTTTCAAATTTGTATGTTCTTTCGCAAAGTAAAGCCCTGCTTCATCGTACAAGGCCGTCGCACAAAAGTAGTGAAAACAGCAGATCTACAAGCACACAACGCCTCGCGGTGCGAGGCGTTGTGTGCTTGTAGATCGGCTGTTTTCACTTGTTTAAATCATTTTTAAAATGAAAAAAGCAAAACGAACGGTTTTGGACATACAAGGTTTTCACCCGACAACGCCGATATGCGTACTTTTCCCACCACTGGATAATAGGGCTTAAGTGATTAAAGGGAATTGAATTGAGTCCTGTTCTGTTCTGGAAGCAGGTGTGGACGTTCAAAGCCTTCAAGGACACTTCAACGTCAGACGTTAGCCTTCAGGGCTAATGATGATGGTGGCATTAAGCCATTAAAACCCTGGAATTATTGTATACTTTAACTATTGAAAAATAGCAGATATACAAGCTCACAGCGCGGCACCGAGTGCCGCGCTGTGAGCTTGTAGATCTGCTATTTTTAAAAAGTGTGAACATTTGTGCAAATCTTTGAATGTATATCATTCAAAGCAAACTTCTGTAACTCAAATATCTGCTTCAGGGGGTGGTCCCTGGAAAAACATATTTTTAGATGGGGGTCCGTGGCCAAATACATGTAATTTTGGGGGCTCTTGACCTGAAAAATGTTGAGAACCACTGATTTAGACGTAGGATTTAGAAGACATTTATATAGAATCGGTTCAAAAAATATTCAAAGACTTGCGCAAATGTTCACGATGTAAAAAATGTATCTAGCAGATCTCGGTGCCGCGCTGCAAGCTTGTAGATCTGCTATTTTTCAATAGCTAAGGCATAAAATAACGGTCAAAGTAGTAACACGTAATAATGCGTTCCCCGGTCTTGCTGGGTTAAGTGATACGTGATGATCCTCTAGCTGGCGGGGCCCTCCAGCTCGGCTCAGCGTGTTCCATTGTCATCCACGTCGCAGGGAACAGACAGACCCGCCGTCTGATGACGGAGCGCCGCCCGAAACGACACGGAACGCAGAGAGAGGGAGCCGCATACTAATGAGCTCTTATCACACAGGAACACATTATTTTATATAAACGATATGGGAGAGAGAGAGAGGAGTATAGGGAGAAAGAGAGAGAGAGAGAGAGAGAGAGAGAGAGAGAGAGAGAGAGAGAGAGAGAGAGAGAGGAGGATAGGGAGAAAGAGGGAGAGAGAGAGAGGGGAGAATCGTGTCAAGAACCAATTAGACACCTTAGGCACGTTTTGAGTGAGAAAACCTTTTGCAGGTTCACACGCACACACGCACACACACGCGCACACACACGCACACGCACGCGCGCACACACACACACACACACACACACACACACACACACACACACACACACACACACACACACACACACACACACACACACACACACACACACACACACACACACACACACACACACACACACACACGCACGTGCACGCGCACACACCTCCCTCATTAAATTAGCGCCATGCTGTGCTGCCCAGCTACCCGCCACCCCTCCTGTAGTGGAGCAGAGCAAGGGGTCATGGGAGAGAGAGCTGGTGGATCGACACAGAGCGTGCATGCGTGCGTGCATGCGTGCGTGCGCGCGAGCGTGTGAGAGAGAGAGAGAGAGAGCAGGAGTGTCGCACCAAAATGCTGGGCCCTGGGTACTTTAACTATTGAAAAATAGCAGATATACAAGCTCACAGCGCGGCACCAACTCTTTGAAATGTTTAAATCTTCAAGGGTTTTTTGAAAAATCCTATGCTTCTATGTCAGTGGTGCTCAAACATTTTCATGTGAAGAATGATATGTATTTGGCCACGGACCCCCATCTCAAAATATTTAGTTCCAGGGACCCCCCCCCCCCCCCCCCCCAGAAGCAAAATTTGAGCTGTGAGCTTGTATATCTGCTATTTTTCAATAGCTAAAGTATAAAATGATTAAGGCCACTCCAAATTGGGCCCTGGTAACTCGGTCCCACTCCACCCCCCATCCCCCCCCCCCCCCCCCCCCTGTGACGCCCCTGAGAGAGAGAGAGAGAGAGAGCGATAGAGAGAGGATTAGGATCCATGGCAACTCTCTCAGGAATTAAATTGAATGTGGGATTGGAGGGCGGCGGTGGAACTCCATATTATCATTGCTTTTCAGTAATTTGTTACATTTCCAGGCTTTAATAGCGGAGGAGGAGGAGGAGGAGGAGGAGGAGGTGAGAGAGAGAGAGAGAGAGAGAGAGAGAGAGAGAGAGAGAGAGAGAGAGGGAAGGCATTACTGTGATTCATGTCCATATCTCCGCTCTCTAGAAGTATCAAGGTATGAGTTATAATAAGAGCATGGCTTGTCTCCGGCTCCCAGGGGCGTCACACCAAATTCTGGGCCCTGGGTACAAGGATTCACTGCGGGCCCCCCATGAATGTTAACTATTGAAAAATAGCAGATATACAAGCTCACAGCGCGGCACCGAGTGCCGCGCTGCGAGCTTGTATATCTGCTATTTTTGAGAAATCGGGAAAATGTGTGCAAGAAACCTATGTCAAGGACCCCCAAGATATGTATTTGGCCACGGACCCCCATCTCAAAATATTTAGCTCCAGGGACCCCCCAGAAGCAAAATTTTTGTTAGAAAATGTTCGCTTAAAAAATACATATATTCAAAGATTTTCACACATTTTCACAACTTTTCAAAAATAGCAGATCTACAAGCTCGCAGCGTGGCACTCGGTGCCACGCTGTGAGCTTGTATATCTGCTATTTTTCAATAGATAAAGTTATTAGGGCCCCTCCACCTTGGGCCCCAGTAACTCAGTCCCACTTTCCTACCCCTTGTGACGCCCCTGCCGGCCCCCACCACCACCTAGGGGTTTTATACCCTGGGACTGTTTGCACCCATAGGTTGCGATCTTTGCTATCAACGGAAAAAAAAAGAAAAAGAAAAGATATGAGGCCTTGAATTGTCTGTTTGGAAGTAGTCCAAAAAAGTTTTTCTTTAAACATGACATCATAATTTGCGTTCATTCACTGTGTCCCTGTATGTTCTCAATGTGATAAGTCCAACTTATCATACACAATGCATTATCCAGTCAGTCACACCGTAACACAGCCAACTCCCACATGCAGCATCAGTGTGAGGCACAGCAAAAGCACAGTCTAATTGTGTTTGTAAAAGTTCACAACACTATTTTCACCATTTGTGGGTGTCAGCACTCGTCAGAATCAACTGTCGATTTAGTCGACTAAAATCGTGTGACATTTAGTCGACTAAAACTAGACTAAAACTTCGAGATGACTAAAATATGACAAATATGACGACATCAAAGTTTGCTGTCAAAATCAACACTACGGCAAACTTTATGGCGCGTTTTATACTAGGCGGTATATCGACTCAACTCAACATTCTTTTGTTTTCCGTGACGCAACTGTAGGCCAACTGTATGTTGTATTTCTATTTTCTTCTTTTGGCATCCCCTCTGCTCAGGTTCCAGGCGAGCTGAGGTGATATCGATAGTCAGTGGTTGTAAAGTAATTAAGTACATTTACTAAGTACTGTACTTTAAAAAAAAATTACTTAAAGTGATTATATAAATCACCACCAAAAAAAAGGTACGTGCGAGAGCATGGCCTCAGCCCCTCTCACCATCCCTCCCTCCCTCCTCCCTCCCCCCCGCTGCGTTCAAAGCAGATGTGAGATCAGCCCCCCTCCCCGCCGGCAACCTTTCCCACTCGCAGTTGCTAAAGACACGGCTGATCCCGGTTCAGCCGCCGCTAATCTCTCACACGCTGAGCGGGGACTACACACACCGCACCGCACCGACGGATGGATGGAGGCTTTAAAAGACTCACAGACAATAGAGACGACGAGAACAAAAAGGAAGGAATGTTACAAAGAGCAGGCACGTGCAGAGAATGTTAGAGAGGCAGGGGCTGACATTTATAAAAGGGCCTTTTGGTGAAAATCTCGAAAATAGCCGACCTCCAAGATCGCAGCGACGTGTTGTGATCTTGGTGTTCGGCTATTATTATTTCGACATAAGATGCTGCATTCAAGTTCAGGGAGTTTGGACGAGGCAATTCAGAGAGTTAATTGGACGAGGCAATTCTCTTGAATATGGTATGGCATGAAATGAGGGCATTTGCATTTCTTTCACCATAGAAAAAAAACGCATTCATGGTCTGGAGAGGGCACTTTTTTACAGACGGATAAAAGGGCAGGGGCTCAAGCCCCCTTTGATGTCTATGTGTGCGAGAGAGAGAGAGAGAGAGAGAGAGAGAGAGAGAGAGAGAGAGAAAGAGAGAGAGAGAGAGAGAGAAGGAAGGGAGGCACAACCTTAACTTATTTGATCCGGTCCAGTTGGCCAGTTATTCTCAAGTTAATCTTTTTATTCATCTCTAAGGACCGCTAGTTTAACATCGTCTCTCGTCGGTGGAAATTAAATAAAAGTAACAGTGTTGGGCACTTATAGGCCCAGCACTGTTACTTTTCAGAATACTAATTCAAAAATAGCTAAACTACAGCCGAACTATAAGTAAAGCTCAAAGCTACGTTTGATGCTTGTGTGTGATACTGTGAGTATGACAAAACACAAATAGTTAACGCCTTACTCGATCACACTACAGCGTCACAAAAAAGCATCAATCAAAAGTAGCAGATGTGCAAGCTACGCGAGCACCCCGATCTACACCATAAAGTCCTTAGCGTTGATTTAACTCAGGGTTCTGTATTTTGATTGTCTTAAGTACCAGCTCTCATGCCTTAACTTAAAGGCCTGTTTTCGTAAGAGATTTCCGACTTTCCGACGTGCAGCTTTCTGAACTCTAAGTCGGACTAATGCTTTTCAGAAGATGCGAGTGACGTCATTTTGTAGTTGAACCGTACCTTTCCGACAAGAAGTTCGGTGGTCAGAGAGGCGTGATTATGGATCCCACTGGGAAAGATGGATAACCACGCCCCGGACAAATTTTTGAAGCTTGTGATTGGCTGAACCGGACGTAGGGAGCGCTCCGTTGTAGTCACTTGGACCGCGCAAGGTGCACCAAAACCCAATTATCATTGCGTTTATCGTGCGCTTGCCCAGGCCTTACGACCTGGGCATAAATAGAACGATTGCATTCACCACGGCATAAATAGAACGATTGCATTCACCACGGATTCACCACGGCTTCGCTCTTCGCGGGCACTCGCGCCTGCGGCGCTCGGGCGCGAAGAGCAGGACCAATGTCCGCTGGCCTTCGCGCCGCTTGCAATGTCGTGGACAATAACTGTGAAAACGAGCGCTCTATGCCGTTTCCATCCATCTTTCCCAGTGGGATCCATAATCAGGCATCAGAGACAGTATGGACAGGCCTTTAAGTTAAGGTTTAAGAGCTGGTACTTAAGACAATCAAAATAGAGCCCAGGGAGTGTATACAAATGGAACCAAATGACCCTGTTCCATGTGTACACTCTCTGAGTTACACCGTCCCGTAAGGGTCCATTTGGAACAACACTGTTGTTGTGGGTCTTTTGGGTGAGAGAGACTCAGACATTTCACATGTGTTTCTGTGAATAATGCTCATCTCTGACCCGTTGTTTCGTTGGGTCCAATTAACTCCAATTAAGCGTCACCCAGGCCTTCCACATGGCCTCAGGCCGGGCTTTCCTTTCCTAATTGACCAGAGAGTGCAGGAGGGTAATTTACAGTAAATGTCCCCGTACTCCCCTGCCAAATAAAATGGGCCGGATGGGCCGGGCCAGGCAGCACGCTTGCCTGGGCTGACCTAGCCTCGCGTAGCCAGGCTTACTCATCTGCGAAGAGAAAAGCCTGGTTAGGACGTGAGGCTGATACAGCATAGAACCGTGCTACTTCCGCCGGGAGAATTTCACCGGATGTTATTGTTTTTTTTTTTTTTTCACAGTGTGGTGTATAATTCTCCGCTGGCGAAAATAAAAAGTTCTACTTCTCCCGACCCTTTGGTTGCGCTCGCAATAAACAATATCCAAACAAAAACATGGATTCTGACAAAGTTACAACTATTAAGAGCGAGTTAAGAGCTGCAATCTATTTACATTTGATTTGCTGGCGGATGTTAACAGACCTGCACTGCGTGACGTAACTTCCCTTAAAGGGGTACTTCAGACTGTTTCAGACCATTTTCAGAGAGACCACGTGACCTACTGTATCATAATATTATAATTTCGGGGTGTGTCAGCGGGCCTTTAACCTGAGCACTTCCGCCACTTCAGTTATGCAGCCCACAGCGGATATTGTGGCCAGGGTGACGCTTGCCTGGGCTGACCAATCAAAATCCAGTCCAGTCAAACAGTCCAGTTGCCTTGCAACCTGCCGGACCGGCTCCAATTGCCTGCTGACCCACCGGGGCAAAAAAGTCCTGGTTGATCAAACAGTCAGGCAGTCCGGCCCTGCATACCAAACAAATTGTTCCAAGGAGTACTTGAATAAACATAGTGGAGTCATCAGATTTCACAGGTTGGTGGGTACCAGGCCCCTTCCCAGGGGTGTCACACCAAATTCTGGGCCCTGGGTACAAGGATTCACTCACATTTTGTGCTTTAATTATTGAAAAATAGCAGATACGGTACAAGCTCACAGCGTGGCACCGAATGCCTCACTGCGAGCTTGTAGATCTGCTATTTTTTGATAAATCGTGAAAAAAAGTTTTTTTGAAAAACCTATGTTTCTATGTCAGTGGTGCTCAAACTTTTTCATGTGAAGGACCCCCAAAATAATATGTATTTGGCCAAGGAACCCCATCTCAAAAGGTTTAGTTCCAAGGACCCCCCAGAAGCAAAATTTGAGTTACAAATGTTTGCTTTACATATATTCAAAGATTTGCACACATTTTCACGAGTTTTCAAAAATAGCAGATCTATTTTTATTTATTTCGCTATTTTTTCAATAGTTAAATAATTAAGACCCCTCCACCTTGGGCCCTAGTAACTCAGTCCCACTTTCCCCCCCTGTGTGATGCCCCTGCCCCTACCACTGTGACACCCCCTGGGTTTCAGAGGGGGATTATTAGTTGGGAGCAACAGCAGACCGTTATCCATATCTGCTGCTTCTCACTAGACCAGTGAAAACCAACGGAAAACTGCAAGAACGACATGGTCCCAGTCTATAGGATCAAATGGGTTTTCAGAGAAATGCAAGCACACGGGCGCGCATGCACGCTCAAACTCTCACACACACACACACACACACACACACACACGCACACACGCACACACGCACACACACACACACACACACAGACACCACACACACACACACACACACACACACACACACACACACACACACACACACACACACGCACACGCACACGCACACAGAGGCAGGGCCAGGAATCCCGGGCTCCCGGGCCCCCCAATAAAATTAGTCAAAGTGACACGTTAACAAGCCCAGTTTAAGCCGGATCCCGGTATTCCGTGCCAGTGGGGATGTGTGTTAGTGAATTAAAACTAGGCTATAGCGTGACCAGCACTCTGTCTAACTACACTGCTGCTGCTGTCTGCATGACTCCCTGCCATCCATCACCCTAAGCATGACAGTAAATACCGGCCAGGGTTTTCACTTAATGGCTTTTATTCAAAGATTTCTCCCCTTTTCTTTTTTTTTTGTTGGTTTTTAATTGCTAACATCTCATATCGCCTCTGTTCGGGTGGAAACCTCCAGTGTCCAAAACTGTTGATTTTCAGGGTTCAAATTCAAAAGGTAGCAGATCTGCAAGCACGAAACGCTGCGCGAAGATGCTTTTGTGTGATGCTGTAGTACCAGGGGGAGAGTTCTGCCGATTTGAATGAGCCCAATACGGAACTAAAACTTCGTATGATTGGCCACTAGTTGCGCTGTTTTCCCCCTGGCCGGTTGCAAAAATAATTGTTCTCCAATGGATCCCATTCATTTTCCCCTTTCGTGTTCTAACCTTAATTAACATTTTCATGAATACTTTATGGTTCCTATCGCTAGTTAAAAATTGCCTTTCAATCACGATGATATGCGTTTTGTGAAAATAAGGTCCCATTTATGTTAAAATTGATGATAAAGTTGCGGGGGGCGTGGCCAACTAAAATGATACCAGCCGGCTGTGTTCTTCGTGTGCTGTATTTCGGGAGGCTCGACCACATTCTCCCATGTATCCCTGCGGTTGCAAGTGACCGTTGGCAGCCAATAGCTTCCTCTGTTTGCATTTCAATCTATGATGGCAACACCCATGCCAAGGACACATATTGTGTCATTTGCGCTGCATAGAAACCAATGGCTTCGCTTTGTCCATATCTTTTATACAGTCTATGTGTAGTACAGACAGTGTTTCTCAAAGGTTTACATTCAAGGTCTCCCCTTAACTCTGACAGTATACAAAATGGTACCTTGGGAGGCGGTCTTAGGAATGTGACAAATACAAAATTATTATGTTACTGATCACATGACCCCAACAACTAATTACAGTTCTAGGCAACACAGAAGGGGAGGGGGGGGACACTTTTTTCTTATTTCCACACAACAACTCCAAGGTATATTATGTCATGGTTCAGTATTGAACATGGGTGGTTCTCGGCTTTCAGAAACAAACAAAACAGGGGCGCCCGCTGGCCTACTGGTCCAGGCGCATACCAAATAAGGCATTGCCACATAGGCATGGATGCCAGACGGCGTCGCCGATCCGGACGACCTTTGCCGCATGTCACTCCCCATCTCTACCCCCGTTTCCTGTAAGTCTATGTCCTATCTAATAAAAGAGAAACTAACAAAACATCTGTCCCTTCGGACGATTAAACACGGCTGTTTGTGTGTTTTATTTTTATGTCTTTACTGCGGGGACAACAAGCAGCCAAACGGTGTCACAGGTCACCTTTAAAATATTCCCCACATCAAGAACAATTTGGACAGGAGGAGCAGGATGAAAGCTGTGCCTTCAGCCAGCTCTGAGCCCGGGTTCTCTGGTGTGCTCCTCATGGGGCCCCCGGGGCCCCGCCGGAGCCCCGGCCCTTCAATCATTCAGTGTGTGTTACAGGGGCCATGTGCATGCACACACACACACACACACACACACACACACACACACACACACACACACACACACACACACACACACACACACACACACACACACACACACACACACACACACACACAACAGCACATGCGAATTCACAGAAACACGTGTGCATCCACATAAGCATTAAAGGCACAAGAAGGTTTGTAAAACACGTACACACACGGCGGAACCCTCTATGACTGACATGTACATATACTGTACCCCCGGTATGTACGCGCACAGAGAGAGACACGGAGCATAAGATGGCTGATATGTCATGTCAAAGTCAGATTTGTATGACAAAACACATTATGAGTGCGTGTGTACTGAGTGTGTGTGTGTGTGTGTGTGTGTGTGTGTGTGTGTGTGTGTGTGTGTGTGTGTGTGTGTGTGTGTGTGTGTGTGTGTGTGTGTGTGTCTGTGTGTGTGTGCGAGTGCATGAAGGGAGAGTTTGTGTCAATCATAAATCCCTGGCAGCCCTAAACAGATGCTTCAAAATACATGTTTCCGTAAACACGCGCAAACACACACACACACACACACACACACACACACACACACACACACACACACACACACACACACACACACACACACACACACACACACACACACACACACACACACACAGGCCATGTGGCAGGCCATCTATGTCCAAGGACTGTCTGAGCTGCAGTAATAATTGCCTCTGTTCATAGAGGGAATAGCTTGACCTTTTGAAAACATATGAGCCCTTCCTCGCTCGCTCTTTCTCTCTGTCGCTCTCATCCAGAAAACATTTCCCTTTTCTGTCTCTGAAGAAGAAATACCTTGATTTTTCGCACACACACACACACACACATTAACCACTTAAACCCCAGCTTCCTTATCGTGCGGGGAAGCCTTTTGCCGAAAATATGGTTCAGCGAAAGCTTTCCCCACAATAACAGACAAGTGAAAATAAGTCTAGAGCACTGGAGGGCCAACCGGCCAACCGTTACAACAGGGTTCAAGTGGTTAAAGTGGAATGTTTTGAGTAAACTCTGCTAAAGTGCCGTTCACACGATAACTATAGCGATGACTATAAATACGTTTTATTGTTTTGTTTTGTTCTTTTTCCGTTCTAAATGAAAGTTCATCGCCATGCCGGCTTGTGGTGGACATTTTTGTTAACATTCTATTTTTGCCACCGACATACAAATATTACCAGATGCCCTACATTTAAATACTACTAGTGCTGTGGTCCTTGAAAATGGGTTAAGGGACCTTCTGCGTTCCTTGAAGGTGGTCCAAATGGACCATTTAAGGGGGTCCTTGAAAATAAAAGGTTTGAGAACCACTGTACCGACGGGCCCCTAATGGGCCATCATATTGTAACATTATAATGTTACTGTATGTAAAAACATGGGCAACGACAAGTCTTGCCACGAACACATTTGTCCGTTAACGGACGTGTTGATGACCCCTGGAAGAGTCCACACCACAACGTAACGACTATGATATCGTTTGGATCACTTTCAGTGCCATTTTATAAACGATAGCAACATCCACAGCCAATCAAAATCCATCAGAAGGACGTGTGGAATGCAGCCAGGCTCTCGCTCCCCCTCAGAAAGTTACACAATTTGATTAATTGAATACTCTATTAGTCAGAACAGCACGTGGTACAGTTAAGGCTAATAGGATAAACACATTGGGGTCCTATGTATTCAATTCATTAACATAACATGTACAAAGGGGAAAGAAATGCCGGCAGTGAATGATACCTCCTTTCAATGGGAATTTACATTTACCTCCCTTTTGGTCCAGTTTTAACCGTTTTAACAGAGAGATGAGGAGGCCATCGGGTGCCATGGCATTGGTCCGAAGGTTCATTAGTCCGAAGGTTCATTAGTCCGAAGGTTCATTAGTCCGAAGGTTCATTAGTCCGAAGGTTCATTAGTCCGAATTTGTTAAGAATACTATGCCCAACTCTAACCCCAACCCTAACATCAGTAACCCTAACTAAATTCGGACTAATGAACCTTCGGACTTATGGGCAGTCCCCGGCCATCGTGAATAGCTAACGCTAGCTGGAAGGCATTTTCACATCCTTATAATGAATATCAGTCAGATTACCCATATATCATTGTTGTCGGCTGGAAACCTTGTATCTCCAAAAGCCGTTTGTTTTGTATTTATAATTTAAAAAATAATTTGAACTAGTGAAAACAGACAATCTACAAGCACACAACACCTCGCACTTATGTGCTTGTAGATCTGCACTTTTGTGTGACGGCCTTGTATGATGAAGCAAGACTTTACTTTGCGAAAAACGTACAAATTTGAAACTTGGAGATACAAGGTTTCTGCCCGACAGTGACGATATGCTTTCCTTCAGCACCACAAAGGCTCTGTCTGTCTGTCTGTCTGTCTTTCTGTCTGTCTGTCTGTCTGTCTGTCACATTGATCATTCTCTCTCCCTTTCTCTCTCTGTACAGTATGTGTGCTTGCTTGCGTGCGTGCATCCTTGCTTCTTTGTGCACGTGCGTATGCGTCTGTCCGTGTGTTCGTGTGTGCATCGTGAATCGGTTTCTTCTGTGGCACCGCGAAGAAATAAACTGTGGTCTTTGTATGAGAGTAAACAGCTGTGAGAGCAAACAGCTTGTGGGAAATGAAATGTCCAGTGTGTTTTCTCTCTGACTGTCAAAGTGTGGGCGCCTCTCAGCTCACATCACACGGACCAGACAAAGCGTGCGCAGGACCGTGGTGTTTACGTTATAGGAGTGAACAGACAGAGCGTGTCGTTGCTGTCGGGCAGAAACCTCTCATCTGCATTTTTAGTTTTTTTTCTGTAAATTAGCGCCCTGCTTGATCACACTACAGCGTCACAAAAGTCCAGAACCACAAGCTCGAAATGCCGCCGCTACTTTTGATACTTTGATACTTTATTTGAATCCTTACAATTTACAATTTAGGCATTTGGCAGATGCTCTTAATCCAGAGCGATTTACAATAAGCAAAGCATACATCAACGATACATCAACACGAATACATCGAATGCATAGAAATAGTCATCTAAGAAAAAAAAAACATAGGTAGACCACGCACCTATTCAGTAAAAACCAAAACATATATAAGAAATGCTATCTAAATTACATGTATGGTCATTGAGGGTGGTGCTGGAGGTGGAGTCTTAAGAGGTAAGTCTTCAGTCCACGGCGGAAGCTAGGGAGTGAGTCTGTCGTTCTAAGTGCAACAGGGAGTTTATTCCACAGTTTGGGGGCCAGGAGGGTGAAGAGTCTAGGACGAGTGAATCGCTGTCCTGGGGTTTTTAGCGAGGGTTCTGTCAGCATCCCTGTGTTAGCTGATCTGAGTGAACGGGTGGGGTTGTAGGGATCGATAAAGCTTTGGAGGTATGGAGGTGCCATACCTTTGGCTGCTTTGAAGGCCAGCATGAATTCTGCATTCTGTGCGGGCAGCAATCCTTGACAAGTAACACATTTCGGACATATAAGATTTCCACGCGACAGAGACGAGAATCGTGGTGTTTACGTATCGGGTGAAACGCACGTTAGCGCAGTGTGTTATCAGTAGCGTGGAGTCACGGCGCGCCAGACCACCATATGAGTGTTTGGACGCCATAATAGAATAATGTCTGGCAGGCTGTTATCGTAGGCTACAGCACGCGGTGGTCTAGCAGTCAGACATGTTCTAGGGTGGACATTTCAAAGAGATGATGATCAAATAGCTCAGCTAATACAGAGTGGCACAATGTTATCTGGATCAGACATCTGCAGCTATCTATCTATGGTTTTAAATACTTGGATATGACGGTAGGTGATGTAAGTACTGGGAGCTGAGCAGTGGTTCTCAAACTTGCTGGGCTTAAGTACCCCCTTTTCCTGATTTCTGAATCCAAGTACCCCCTTTAATGGACAACATTTTGACTAGAAAATACATAAATGGTAGGGCATTAACCAAAAAGTCAACAAGTCGACTGAGTCGACTTCAGTACACAAGTCGACTCCCACCGGGGAAAGTCGAAAAAACAAAAAACAAAAAAAAACATATTCATTTTCATTATTTTTCCTCCATGTGTGCGTGTGTACATGCAGCATTTAAACAGTAGGATTGCTTATTGTCAAGGACAGAATGATTCTCTGTGTTCAAGCACAGGGTTTCGGGTTTTGTCCCCAATGTGTCGATTTCAACTCAACTTTTTACTGAGTCGAGTCGACTTGCAAAAAATCACAGGTGGTTAATGCCCTAGTGTATGGTGGCGGGACGGGACAGCAAATAAATAAGTCTGAATGTGCTACTTGTAGCAGACACATGTTATGTTTCCACTCCTCTATGGTGACAGGAAATCAGACAGATTATATCACCTCATCCACACAGTTTATTGGTCTTAATCCAACTCTCTCTCTCTCTCTCTCTCTCTCTCTCTCTCTCTCTCTCTCTCTCTCTCTCTCTCTCTCTCTCTCTCTCTCTAGTCACAACAATGTCCACTGAGACTGAAATGTTATGTCAACATACTACCACGGGCAGATCTACTTCAGCAGATAGCGGTGCATATATACATACTCTCTCTCTCACTCACTCACACACACACACACACACACACACACACACACACACACACACACACACACACACACACACACACACACACACACACACACACACACACACACACACACACACACACACACACACACACACACACACACTCACACGCGTGTGCACGTACGTCGCACATGCATGCACACATGTGCACATGCCCACACACACTCACACACACAAACCCATCAGACGATAATGCCATAACTCACCCCCCTGTTTACGGTGACAGCAGACTGAATCAGACTACACACACACACACACACACACACACACACACATACACACATACACACACACACACACACACACACACACACACACACACACACACACACACACACACACACACGCAGCATAGTGCCGATAGGAGTGTTTGATCACTAAGCCATCTGTGTTAGCTAAGCACAAGCATGACAAATGGAGGTTTTAGGAGGACACACATCCTCCTCTCCAATCTGATTGGCCGCAGTTCAGCACAGATCCCCCCAATCTGATTGGCTGGGGTTCAGCACAGACGAGGAAGTGGGGAGAGAGAGAGAGAGAGCAGTCACCTCCAGTCAAAACATCCTGCAGCCACGTAAACCTCTGCATAAAACCTGGACCCAATCCACTGCTATCAACACCATCAGAGTGAAGTAAACAGGGGCGTCACACCAAATTCTGGGCCCTGGGTACAAGGATTCACTGCGGGCCCCCCATGAATGTTAACTATTGAAAAATAGCAGATATACAAGCTCACAGCGCGGCACCGAGTGCCGCGCTGCGAGCTTGTATATCTGCTATTTTTGAAAAATCGTGGAAATGTGTGCCAAGAAAACCTATGTTTCCATGTCAGTGATGCTCAAACTTTTTCATGTGAAGGACCCCCCCATCTCAAAATATTTAGTTCCAGGGACCCCCCAGAAGCAAAATTTGAGTTCAAATGTTCACTTAAAAAATACATATATTCAAAGATTTGCGCACATTTTCACGACTTTTCAAAAATAGCAGATCTACAAGCTCGCAGCGCGGCACTCGGTGCCGCGCTGTGAGCTTGTATATCTGCTATTTTTCAATAGCTAAAGTTACTAGGGCCCCTCCACCTTGGGCCCTGGTAACTCAGTCCCACTTTCCTACCCCTTGTGACGCCCCTGGAAGTAAACGTACCTCAATATCGTCGTTGTCGGGTGAAAACCTTGTGTATGTCCAAAACCATTAGTTTTGTTGTGTCATTTAAAAAAAATGAACTAAACTAGTGAAAACAGCCGATCTACAAGCACACAACGCCTCGCACCGCGAGGCGTTGTGTGCTTGTAGATCGGCTGTTTTCACTACTTTTGTGCGACGGCCTTGCCTGATGAAGCAGGGCTTTACTTTGAGAAAAAAACGTACACATTTGAAACTTGGAGATACGAGGTTTCTGCCCGACAGTGACGATATCGTACATAATCACATAATATTTGATTTAAAAACCCATTATGGACGGGTAGTCGGGTACATATTAAAGTGTATTATCCACTCAAAAATAGCAGATCTACAAGCTTGCAGCGCGGCACTCGGTGCCGCGCTGTGAGCTTGTATATCTGCTATTTTTCAATAGGCCACATTTTTTTTTATATGACAGTCCATGTACATTATGTAGTACAACATTTTTTGAAAAATATTTTAAGTTTTTCTGAAAATTCTCTATGAAAGCCAAAGGTGTAAGCTATCAAATAGTTTTGGAATTTTGTTTCTAGCTGCTACAGAGCTAGGCTGGGTAATACGTTTTCCAGAAAAACATTGGGCAATTTTCAAATGGGACTTAGGCCTAAATGGGTTAATGCACTTACTTACGTTCCACCACTTGTATAAACCGAGGTCATCAGCGTCCCGAAAAGCTGGACCCAATCGACAGTTATCAAATACAAAGTGTTGGAGGAACTACTCTGGAGTAAAAGTAAGTAAGTAAAAGCAGCCATATACCACCAGTAGCAGATCAACAAGCTTTTGAGATTGTCGATCTGCTGCTTTTGCTATTTTTGAATTTGAATCCTGAAATGTTGCAGTTTTGGACGGCTATTTCCACTATGTTCTTTTTTAAGTATAAAGTTGTGAAATATGTCAGTAATCTCTTTGCAAATTTAGGTTAGGTACGTGTCATAACTGCCATGTGCAACTTCAAAGCCTAAAAGCCAAACAGAAATGTAATTGTTAACGACAAAAACACACTTAACCCTCTAAGGCCCACGGTTGTAATATTACAACGTTTGTATTTTATCCAAAAAAAGGTTTAAATCATTTTATTTTAGCTCCCCCTACCACCTAAACACCACCATTGGATTCTATTGTTTAGTATTACAATGCCATTGGCCACAATATTTGCATAGAAATACCCCCCACAGGGGCTGACATTCACACCCGCCACACCCGCTGAAATTCCAGAGTTTTGACGAACAACATCTCACTTTTTCATGGAAGCTATACCTCAAAAAAACATAAGTAAAATGCCTGTACTATTCTTTTTGGTGATCATTAGAATGTCTAGAACATGTACATATGTTATTATTTTGAAAAATATCCCCCATATGTAAATTAGAGCATGATTTATGATTTTTGATTTATGGCTATAAAATCTTACAAAAACATTTTTTTGAAAAAAACATTACATTTTCCTCTTAATAGGACTCCTACAACACCATCTGATTTTTTTCAATTTTTTATTTCAAGTATTTCTTAATGCAGGCCTTAGAGGGTTAAATCGTTAATCGCAATTATTTGAGTGACAATTAATCGTCATGTAAAATGTCATAATCGAGACAGCCCTACCGTCAGAGACAATTTGCCTCTCAGATGTATTGGAGTAAAAAAGGGTTGAAAAATTAAGTACACCCAAAATACCTTAAAACCGCCGATAGAGACCAGCATTCATTCACCGAGCCAAAAAATCTGGAGCCAATCGACTGTTATCAAACAGACGTCAGTGCAACTTCCCTGGGAGGTAAAACTGAAAGATATGTTTGTCTTCTGCCCGGATGGTTTGGTTTGATTAGGATTTGTTCTTCTATATAAAAGAACGTCACGGCTTTCAGGATCCCTTAACAGTTCATTTGTAAATGTGGTTTTTCCAGTTAAGATGAGGACATATAGTTTTGACTGTTTGACAAGCTAGAGGAGAAGCTTTTTCAAAGTTTATACTGTCTAGCACTGGAGTCTTCAACGTGTTCAGGCCAAGGTGCCCTTAGTTGAGAGAGATGAAGCAGGGACCCCCACAACCTTTTCATAGATATAGTTTCATTGTTTGACAGCACGATCAACAATGTATTTTGGATTCATGTTAACTTTTTCTCTGCCATTTTAAACATAGCTGTAGTAAGCAGCTGCCAAATTGTCCTTACCTTTTAACGTGGGCACGCATCGTGCACAATCTGTGCGCGACTCATCTAGTAGACGTGTAGACTCGGTGACAAGCTTTCGAATACAAAAAACGCCATTGAAAAAGACATATCCGTTGCCACGCTGTATCTCTGCTTATCAGCCAGTGTTTACATGAAAAAGCATTGAAAAAAGCCAACTGTGCGCTATGGTAACACGTGGACACGTTCGCGCACAAAACGCACGATATGTGCGGGGATCATAATCCAGGCGTGTAGAGACTGGATCAAAGTTTCCAAACGCAAAAATCCGATTGAAAAACGAGCGTTCCATCGCCCAGTAGCTTCCACTTCTGTTACACAGTAAACCAATGGAGGCGGGACTATGGCCCAGGCTCAGACTGGATACGGAAAGCTGGATCCGGTCCAGACCGGAAATGACCGGATACAGTTAGGGGGGCGGGCCTAAAGAGCCAGAATCAGCGAAAATCTGCGCTAATACTTTTAATCCTTTCATAATGATTAAAGCTAATTAAACTTTGCGGGCTCTACGGGCATGGCAGCGCGGTACAGCGGGAAATCTACGGTCTCTACGGGGATCGCGAGGTATGAGTTAATGTGTGTTTTCAGATATTTAACCACTTGAACGGTCAATACTTAATAGTTACTTAAATAAACTTGACCTTACACTGTACTGTCTGCTCTTTTCCCCCTCCAAAGCTCTTTGCCGGAAATAGCCGGTCTGCTATTTTTGGCTAAAGTTCTCAGGATATGGACGCTAGGGTACAAGTGTTTAATATAAGACAGGGGGAAAAAAACAAGTTCCTATGACACAAAGATTTGGAGGACCCCCTGTAGTAACTCTGAGGACCCCCCAGGGGTCCCAGACCCCCTGTTGAGGACCCCTGGTCTAGCATACACATGAACTTCCAAAGAGGATCGGAGTTGAATTCAGACAAAAGATTTACCGTGTAAAGACTCGAGTGGAAAAATAATAATTTTAAAGACCACATATTGATACAATGTTTCTGTAACGAACAATACAAATAATACAGAAAACAGAAACAAATAGGAGAGCTATGTTTTGAATATGATTAGTGAAGCTGGAATTGCTGGAAGGTGGTTAAAAAAAACTGCAGGCAACAAGAGAAAGAAAATATTTAACAGCCAAATCATCATAAAAAAAAATCAAATCCATAATCCGGGCAAAGAATGACCTTCTTCTTCTCCCCGAGGAAGGCCGTTTTGGGCTGAACATGTAGGCATGCATTTTAATTGTTCACTGATGATGTAGCCTGTTTTAATAAAGCCTTTTCCACAACAGCCTCCAAGAGTGTGCCTTCCTTGACATCATGTTTATGAGTGAGAGAGAGAGAGAGAGAGAGAGAGAGAGAGAGAGAGAGAGAGAGAGAGAGAGAGAGAGAGAGAGAGAGAGAGAGAGAGAAAGAAAGATAACTGACACGTTAGAGAGAGGAGGGAAGAAGCAATGAAACAAAAGAATACTGGAAAAGAAGAAACAAGGAATGAATTTAGAACAGTTAAGAGCGTGTGTGTGTGTGTGTGTGTGTGTGTGTGTGTGTGTGTGTGTGTGTGTGTGTGTGTGTGTGTGTGTGTGTGTGTGTGTGTCAGAGAGAGAGAGAGTGAGAGAGAGAGAGAGAGAGAGAGTAGCGTTGAGGGAGGCATAGAAAAGTAATTATGTCTGCTCTCTGCCAAAATACCCCGACAAATGCTCTGTGTGTGCGAGCGCGTGTGTGTGTGCGTGTGTGCGTGCGTGTGTGTGTGTGTGTGTGTGTGGTCTTACCTATGCAGTAACAGAGGAGGATGGACAGCAGTACAGACAGTCCTACCGCACTGAGAGCTGTACACCTGTAACACACACACACACACACACACACACACACACACACACACACACACACACACACACACACACACACACACGCATGTCACTAATTGCCGTCTTTCGTTGTTAAATATCGTTGTTGTCGGGTGGAAACCCTGTATGTCCAAAACCCGTTCGTTTTGTGTTTATCATTTTAAAAATGATTTAAAAGAGTGAAAATAGCAGATCTACAAGCACGTGTGCTTGTAGATCTGCTATTTTCACTAGTTTTATAAGAGTGGGCTGTGAACTCGAGCACGGCGGTCTGGGGTCCTCCCAGGTCGTCCTTGAGGGGTAGTGTCTCTCAACCTCGTTCATTTCGAGGACCCCAGTAGTTTGATATGCATTAGTCCCACGGACCACCCCAGTTTGATAGGATGTGTTATTTCTGGGACCTCAATCTACTCTGTGAAATCCTTGGGTGTGAATTTAATTCTTGTGTGGCAGGGTGCTAATGGAACAAATGGAACCTTACGGGTCCATTTGGTTCCATTAGTAAAACTTGCAAAGACCTGTAACGGTACATACATTTTTTTCCGAGATATTTATCTGGGGACCACCTGGAACCCCTACAAGGTCCCCTTGGGGGGTCCCCGGACCCCACTTTGAGAACCAGTGCTATAGGGGCTTCCAACGCGTCCCCAATGAGGACTCATTTAATTTCACTATAACTCAATCCACTTGAAATTATTCCAACACAAACACAAAAATAGAATTGGAGTGACTGTTCTATTCCATATCACCCACGCATGGCTCCATTTCTCACGAGAAGATTATGACATTTAAGATGATTTAATGTCATTTAATCCAAAACATCTGTTAATGTTGGAATCCCAGTGGTGGGTCCATGGCCCGATGAGTCAATTTGAGGTCTATGACATAAAAAAAAAAAAAAAAGTTTTAAAACCGCTGATCTCGTCTCTCACGCGGCCAGAGTGTTGACTCTAACAATTTTCAAATGCTTATATGTTACACAGTCTGTCTGTCTGTGTCTGTCTGTCTGACTAAGTAAGCACATTTTAAGTAACATTTTGATGTATTTGTATACTTTACTTGAGTATTTCCAATTTCTAGTAATAAGCTATATTGAAAAAAACACCGCTCATCTGCAGTATTCAGGTGAGGCGCTGGAGCCCAAAACAATAGAATGAAAAATAAAAGTAGTATTTTTGAGTGTGCGGAGAGCACACTCAAAAATGTGCAAAGTCAAGTTTTTATTTTCAGTTTAGACAAAGTGCAAGCTTTCGGTCATAGACCTTCTTCAGGCAAAAGTAATAAGCTATAAAATATTATTACTTTTTAAGGAGTAATATGTTAGCTATTACACTCCAGAGTAATATTGTCCAACACTGGTCCTCCACTGTCCACAACTATTACTCAAGAGCTCATGAGCTCTTGATTATAGTGGTTCTCAAACTTTTTCCTAACTTCTACCCTAACTCTATAGAGATACATACTGTAACAGCGGATGAGGAACTCAAAACCTAGGCAATACAGCTGTAAATATTTAATGATCAACAGACAAACTAGATCCCTGGAACACCGGTTGAAGCCGGAAAGTGAACATCTGTGCCACCTCCCGCCCCAAAATAAAAAAATCACACCCGTGTGAAGTGGAGCTGTGTGTGTGTGTGTGTGTGTGTGTGTGTGTGTGTGTGTGTGTGTGTGTGTGTGTGTGTGTGTGTGTGTGTGTGTGTGTGTGGATCATGTGTACCGATTTTTGTGACATTTGAAGAAAATATGTAGGAAAAGGAGCAAAAAGTGTGTTTTGGAGAAAATTCAAGATGGCGGAAAATCTATCATGGCGCAAATGGGCGTGGCCTATATGGGGAGATGCGTCATGACCCAAGGAATCCAGGGAAAAAATATTTTTAATTTTCCGACCTACGGTTCAAGAGTTACAGGCCAAAACGTAAAGTGGGGTGTTATGGCGCCACCATGCGGCCAAATGACACAATTATTTTTTATTTAATCCTTGAAATCATTATGAACCTCCTCTCCAAGTCTTGAAACTCTAGCCCCTATGGTTTGCGAGAGACAAATAATTGAATGTGAGTTTTTGCGATTCCCATTATAAGTCAATGGGGAAAATTAATTCACTAATAAATTAATATCAATTAAACTATAGAACCTTTCTCTTAGAAAAGTAATAGCCCACGATTCCCGAGTAAGCCGGTCGATTTGACATATGGCGCGAGTGTGTGGTGGCAAAACTGTGGGACTAGTGGCGTGCCGAAGTTTAGGAAGTTCAGGCTACATACAGACAGACAGACAGACACACCCACACGGCCACGTATAGGGAGCCTGTGCTTCACACAGCTCCAAAAATCACACCCGTGTGAAGTGGAGCTGTGTGTGTGTGTGTGTGTGTGTGTGTGTGTGTGTGTGTGTGTGTGTGTGTGTGTGTGTGTGTGTGTGTGTGTGTGTGTGTGTGTGTAGATCATGTGTACCGATTTTTGTGACATTTGAAGAAAATATGTAGGAAAAGGAGCAAAAAGTGTGTTTTGGAGAAAATTCAAGATGGCGGAAAATCTATCCTGGTGCAAATGGGCGTGGCCTATATGGGGAGATGCGTCTTGATCCAAGGAATCCAGGGAAAAAAGAATTTTAATTTTCCGATCTACGGTTCAAGAGTTACGGGGCAAAATGTAAAGTGGGCCGTTATAGCGCCACCATGAGGCCGAGTGATGTAATTATTTTTCGATTCATTCTTAAAATCATTATGAATCTCCTCTCCGAGGTTTGAAACTGTAGCTCCTATGGTTTACGAGAGAAAAATACTTGAAAGTGATTTCTTGCATTGTCCCATTATAAGTCAATGGGGACAATTAAGCGTGTTTTTTTGCCGATTACGTCGGCATGGTAAGGCGGATCGGAACGAAAGGTAATAGAACACCATTCCCGGCCGAGCCGCACATTTTGATGTATATATTGCGCGAGTGGCGTAAATGGTGCGGCACTAGTTACGCGCCGAAGTCAGGCTACATACACACAGACACACAGACAGACACACAGACACACACACAGACCCACACAGCCACGTATAGGGAGCTGCACACAGCTCCAATAAAACACGTCTCAAAATAACTGTAGCAGAGAATTTGCATCGTCGCTAACAGTATCTAGTCGTTCCACAGTCTGTGAATGACATTTCTCACGTCATTTCTAGAACTGAAATGTCAGTTCGCTCGTCGACACAAAGCCCTATTCTCCGGCGGTGTTGAGGTGAAACTTTATCCATTTCTCTATTTCACGAACGATTATGAGAAGCGTTTTATTTCCGCGTTCCCTCATGGAAGCGATGCATGACAGCCGTCATCACAGGGATGTAGGCTTATAGGGTTTTTATTGTAGCAAAAAAAAAAAGAACAAGCATTGAATGAAATACCAGTGATGTCAGATAGCTCAGTGGTTTTCAACCAGTGGTCTGGGGACCAGCAGTCATCTACAAGAAGTCTACACAATTAGACAATGTAGAAGAACTGTTATTTTGCCTGTAACATTTGCCTGTTATCTCTCCTATAATGGTATACCAACATCAATACAGAATGGAATTGCTATTTTTTGGGAAAGAGATTTGATAGATGACAGACAGACAGTACCTCCAGGAGCAGTACTTGGAGGACTTCTTGAACTTGAAGGCAGAGCGTGACAGGGTGTTCCTGGGCAGAGGGCGGGTGGGCGGGGAGTACACGGAGCCCGTCGCCATGGTGTAGCCGGGGGTGGCCGTGGAGAAGAGGGGAGTGGTGCCCGTACCTGTCTTGAAGAGGAAGTGCCTGGAGAAGGGGAGAAAGGGGGAGAGAGGGAGAGGGAGAGAGAGAGGGAATCATTATTACTGGTGGAAAAAAGTAGAGATGTTACCGATCAATCGGCAATGGATCGGATCGGGCCGATCAAAGCGTGATCGGCGATAATCGGTGGTTTAGATCAAAAGGTAAATTCACCGATCCGATCAGATCGGTGCATCCGATCAACCAGCCGTTCAGTATGCCCACTTGAGGCCATTTTGGGGTATTGATTAACCCATTTTCTTTCACCCGGTGTCAATTTAAGCAATATTACACGAGAGGATGTGCATATAACACGGTTATCCTGCAGGAACGAGCCGACAGGCGAGTTCCGTAGGTAGGGCTGGAGTGCAGGATAACCGTGTTACATGCAGACCCTCGAGTGTAATATTGCGATTATACAACTGTTGCCCTTAAAAAAAAAACACGTCAACTTTATTTCTTTATTAAGATATTCGATAGGAATTTGTAATTTTTTAATGCCACATTTAGCTACTATGTCACATGAAAACCGCTAGCCTAGCCGCCTAGCATAGTGTGGGGAGAGAGGCGCGCTTGCTGTCTTTCGTGACCAACGCAGCTGATTTCTTTACTTGATGAGAGACATCTGCATCTGTGCTCGTTATATGCACGGTTGGAGCGCCTGTTTTCCATTGAGAGCCCGACTACCTGTTGTATAATATCTACTGTAATCCTGGGTGCTACACTCCCTCTGCCAACCTGGGGAGAGCAATGGACCGACACTGACCTCATGCTTCCTTCTATGCATGAAGAGTCCAAGCCTCCCCCGGTGGGGGTTCCCTGGTTGGACGTATAACGTGTAGAAGGAACACGTTATTCCAACCAGTTCCTTTCCCCTCCATCAGGCGCCCCGGCTGGCCAGGGGGAGGCAGTATAGAGACCAGGATATGTCTATATATCTACCCTAGGGGACACAGGGACAACATGCTGACTCCAAACAGAAAGGCCCTTTCGCCACCCCACCTAGGGTATGGACACTGAGGCGACAGCGCTACACACTGCACCACCGTGCCCACCACGATCATCCATGCTTTTGTTATAGTCCGTAGAAAAGGGTCTTGTTTTGACCAAGAATGCGATCATGGGATCATTTTGGAATTTCATAACAACGTCCTTTCCAGAAGTCTTTGCATCTGAGACGGCAGTCTAGGGTTTGCAACCGGAAACGCAGTTTGACAACTTAAGTCGCCGATTGCTGTGATACGTCCGATTCTTTTTGGCGACTTAAGCATCCATGGCGGTATCAATACTGCAATGTAGAAATACTACTCAATATGTAGTTTAGTAGAAGTAAAAGTAATGGAAATTGGAAATAATCAAGTGAAGTACAAATACCTCAAAATTGTACTTAAGTACAGTACTTAGCCTAGTTACTTTCCACCACTGCAGAAATCACACAATACATAGTAGTTCATATTAGTAATACCAGTAGTTCTCAAATGTCTTCATGTCAAGGACCCCCCAAAGTGATGTATTTAGCCACCCATCTGAAAATGTTTTTTGTCAGGGACCCCCAGAAGAGAAGGTTTGTGATAAAACAAATTACAAACCGACAGAGACATCATAGTATAAAAGCAGCAAACACTCGCCAGTCACGCTCGCTGTGTGTTTCAGAACCGGTGGAATCAAAACAACCGTGACTTTTTGAATGCCAAATGTATTTCATTCTATAGGAGTGATGGGAAGAGACAGAGAGAGAGAGAGAGAGAGAGAGAGAGAGAGAGAGAGAGAGAGAGAGAGAGAGAGAGAGAGAGAGAGAATTTTGTATTTGTCTTTTTTAAGACCACTTTATAAAAACCTTTTTTGCAGTACAAGAAAAAACATGACGATCAAATGATTCTATTCAACCACAAAACTAGAGAAAGCAAACTAGAGTGAGAGAGAGAGAGAGAGAGAGAGAGAGAGAGAGAGAGAGAGAGAGAGAGAGAGAGAGAGAGCTTATAAGCCGCGAGACAAAACAACGTGCCGTTTGCAAAATAAAAGCAATTATCAGCGTGAGAGTAAAAGTGTGAGAGTTTTCATTTCACTGTACTCCCCTGGGCAGGTATTCCACAGGAAAAGAACGTGACACGCACACCGATAAACTAATCTTGTTCTTCATCGCGCAAAATCAAAACACGTTTGACTGAGATCACAGTTACTCTTTTGATCCCACATTCACACACAATCTGCACATCTTCAACTATTTCTAGCGACATGTTTTGAGAAAGTATTATGCAAGTAGTATGTGTCACCACTTAAGCCCTACTGTATAGACTTCACTGTACAAATATTCACACGATGGATAGTGGAGATAGCAGATCTACTAGCTCAATGCTTCACAATGGAAGTGCTCTGAGCTTGTCTATGTTTGTATTAACTAATTAATTTAACCATTATTTTATGCTTTAACTATTCAAAAATAGCAGATATACAAGCTCACAGTGCGGCACCAAGTGCCCACTGTGAGCTTGTAGCTCTGGTATTTTTTTGAAAAAAAGTTGAAAACGTGTGCAAGTATTTGAATATTTTGACCTGATTCTTTAAATGTCTTCTAAATCCTTCATGTAATTGGCCACGGACCACCATCTCAAAATATTTTCTTCCAGGGACCCCCCAGAAGCAAATATTTGAGTTACAAATGTTCGCTTTTAAAAAGATATATTCAAAGATTTTCTAAAAATGTCAAGATTCTTCAAAAATAGCAGATCTACGAGCTCACAGTGTGGCACTGACTCAGCCAACCTCACATATTAACCACAGGTGCGCACACACACGCGCAAACGCAGGCACGCACAGAATTTATATCTCTGTATTTTAACTTTTTGTATTTTTGGTAAATCGTTGCCCTACTTGATCATACTGCAGGACAGTTAAGGTGGTTGCACACTGCTGCGTTTTTCGTTGCGAAATGCGTTTTTCAGGGCAAGGAGAGAGAGAGAGATAGAGAGAGCAAGGGACCGAGTGGTGCGCGAAACGGGCGGCAGTGTGCAAACGTGATTGACATAACGTGAGGTTGAATTTTTTATTTGCGTGCTCCGAAATTCACTCCGATATTCGGCCCGAAAAACGCAGCAGTGTGCAACCACCTTTAGACTGTAGACAAAGGGGGGAGAGACGGGGAGTGACATGCGGCAAAGGTCGTCCGGATCGGGAATCGAACCGGCAACGCTGCCAGGCATTCATGCCTATGTGGCAGTGACTAAGTGGTATGCGCCTGGACCAGTAGGCCAGCGGGCGCCCTGTGTTACTGTTAACATATGTGTTATTATGGTGTATTTTTAGAGGGCTGTTATTACTTTCTGAACTATAACTTTCACAAAAAATAATTAATTCATTAATAATTTGTCTTTTTGTTTCATTCTTGTTGTGTGGGAGTCCCGCCTGCACCAGACTGAATAACACCTAGCTTGCATAATGTCTTCAGACTAGGACTCAAGTCTAGGAGGTACAGGTCATCAGTGGGTGTTCCAAAGAGCATGGAACGATGTCCCACCATGCAACAGCACAAACGTAGGCCTATAATAACTGTACGGACACACTGTTGTCTCAACCTTCGTCCAGGATAAGGTCTCTGGATTGGATTTCCACAAATCATTGAGCCCCGAGCCAAAAGAAAAGCACAAGTAGTAAATACCACAGTGTACAAACGCTCTGCCAAAAGTCAAAATGTGATTTAGTAAAAGCATAAGTTGTGCATTTATATGGTGCCTTTTATCCACACATTGTACAAAAGTACAACATTTGCACCATTGCAGACGAAGTGGAGTAGAAGTATTGAAATACTTAAAGGACCAGGTCACCTCTGGGACAACCAGATCTTATTTTATTGTTGTGTGGGACACGATCAACACAATCCTGAATTATTTTTTGTGTTCAATCTGTGTTTTTAGATATGTTAGTATTTCAGCATGCTACAACTGGTCATATGATGCATCATATGACCAGTTGTAGCATGCTGAAATCGGCTGAAATACTAAAATATCTAAAAACACAGATTGAACACAAAAAATAACTCAGGATTGTGTTGATCGTGTCCCACACAACAATAAAATAAGATCTGGTTGTCCCAGAGGTGACCTGGTCCTTTAAGCACAGTAATTGTCCTTCCATGTCTGTGTGCGTGCATGCGTGTGTTTGAATGGATAATGCACATTGTAAAGCGCTACAAAAAGCGGTGTTCATGCAATCACATGATTGGTTTCAGCACTGGGATTAGAAAAAAAAACTAAAACATATTTCCCAAAGACTGTAGCCGCTATAAATATGATTGTTATAAGACTTATGGTTTATATTAGTGCTGCCAATGCCAGGCAGTAATTGTTGAATTAATTCTTTGGTTGCGTAGTTATTATTATTATTTTTTCCCCCAGTATCCACACGGTGTGCAACACTCTCTGATAGGCTAATACGCCTGGAGCGATTACCAAGGTCGCAAAGTCCAATTAGCGACAGAAACCCTCCGCTAATGAGCATTTGTAATTACAATTACAATGTTCTCTAACGAGCCGGTGTGATTAACAATTAGACAGTATTACAACGAGGGCCCTTCAATTAATACCTGCCTCCCTCCAGGCGGGCGAAAGAGAAAGAGGGAGAGAGAGAGAGAGAGAGAGAGAGAGAGAGAGAGAGAGATGGAGGGAGAGAGGGAGGAGAGGAATGGATAGAGAGAGAGAGAGAGAGAGAGAGAGAGAGAGAGAGAGAGAGAGAGAGACACACACACACACACACACACAGAGATTTACATTATATTATTTAAATAGGAATATTATAGCCTTCGAGGGGAATGCTATAATGTGTGGTGATTTCTGAAGCATTTCTAATCTATACAGCTGTATTCTGTTGCTATAGGTGGGTAGTAACGCTTTAAATGTAATCCCTGTTATATTTACTTAAGTCACTTTTTGGGGATAAATCGGATAAAGAGGAGTTTTAAAGCAAACATTAGACTTTTCCCTGAGTGTTTTGTGATGAAGAGATGCTATACTTTTGCTCCAATACATTGGCCTTCATTCTACCTATTTGCACAGGGGTCATCAATACCAGGGGCGTCACAAGGGGTAGGAAAGTGGGACTGAGTTACTAGGGCCCAAGGTGGAGGGGCCCTAGTAACTTTAGCTATTGAAAAATAGCAGATATACAAGCTCACAGCGCGGCACCGAGTGCCGCGCTGCGAGCTTGTAGATCTGCTATTTTTGAAAAGTCGTGAAAATGTGCGCAAATCTTTGAATATATGTATTTTTTTAAGTGAACATTTGTAACTAAAATTTTGCTTCTGGGGGGTGTCCCTGGAACTAAATATTTTGAGTCCTTCACATGAAAAAGTTTGAGCATCACTGACATGAAAACAGGTTTCTTGGCACACATTTTCACAATTAAAAAAGAAATAAATAGCAGATCTACAAGCTCGCAGCGCGGCACTCGGTGCCGTGCTGTGAGCTTGTATATCTGCTATTTTTCAATAGTTAACATTCATGGGGGGCCCGCAGTGAATCCTTGCACCCAGGGCCCAGAATTTGGTGTGACGCCCCTGCACGGACACAAAGACTTCGCCTTATCTGTGGCAAGTCTTTTACATACGATTATAATGTTCTTATTTTGATCACCAGTAAACTCCCTAATCGGGAGATAAGCGACCGCCAGGTCGCATACACAAACTTTAGAAGGCAATGGTAGCCAATCAGGAGGGAATATGGGAAATGGGACAGATCCATGTTGATGACATGACTTTAGAGATACTGTGTGCCGCTTTGCGTGATTTTAGGGCAAAATCTGTAGGAGCAGTGTCGAAAGATTTGTTTTGAAAGAATCGGCCTCATGGTGGCGCTAGAAGAGGGCCATGTGAGAATAAGCCAAGGAGTGTGTGTGCAAAGTTTTGCATGGATAGGGGCAACGGTGGGCGAAGATATGAGTAAGGCAAAAGTGTGAAGTGATGTGACAGACTGAATGACTGACTGACTGACTGACTGACTGACTGACAGTTGGTGGAGGTTTTGATAGTAACTGCGACCTGACGGTCGCAATAAGACCCAATTACTTAACGTCAAGTCTCCAGGTTTTCTTCAGAATATGTATGACACTGATTTACTACGACACCATGGCATTTTACTTAATGCTGGGCTGTTATAGTTTAAGCTTTAGGTTCATTCTAGTGTGGTCTACTGACTGAGTTTGCATTTGATTTGTGAAAGAAATGCACTGTCTCTACAAATTTGGCATGGATTTGATGTTGGCTCCAGTCGGTTCAGTAAATTGGAATTTTTTCCCCCCTAATTTCCCCAGGACCTGACAAGCAATGACAAACAATGGCAATAACACAGTGTATTGTTTAACACATGCATACACCAAGAAAGCAACTGAAGGAAACAGACATACAGTACATGCATTAACCAATAGAATACAAACTAATAAGACCAATTGAATGTTTTCATTTTGTCAATTTAGAGACGAACACAATACAATTACGTGAAGGGAATTAACTTTTCTACAAACGTGGCATGGATTCAATGGTGACTACAGTCTGTTCAGTGGCCAAGCATTATTTAGTTATGATTTATTCATTATAATTAAGGCAAGAGCTACTTTTTCCAAGACCTAACAAACAATGACAATAAAAAATGATATACGATAATTCATTGTTTAATACATTAACACAAAAAAGTAAGTGAAACACATATATATTTATTAAAACTGCATTACCAATCAAATACAAACTATAATCATACTGTAATGAAATGTTTTCATTTGTCATTTACACAAACAAAATACACATTTGTGGCTATAGATCTAAAGGTCTAATAGTGGCAGCTTTCGCTCCGCAAATTATATTTCACAGTGCATCGCATAATAATTCCATCTGTCAGTCTCCCATTCTCTGTTTTAATGTGAAAATAATTGCATTGTGAATGCAAAGGGCACAGCCATTCATTCGCTGTCTTTGCAATATGATGTGTCTTTATATGGAGTTATTCTACGGTGCGAGGCAGCCGGTAATATAGGGACAGAATGGTATGAAATATTCTTCATCAATCATGTAATGTACAGGCAGTGGTTGGTCACGTAATGCTGTTGTTCTCAGACGTTTTGGTGCCAAGGACCGCCAAATTGATGTATATTTGGCCACAGACCTGAACATGTGTTGTGCCAGGGACCCCCTTCAAACACTTAACTCATTGAGTGCCAGCGCCCTCTAGGGGCCATAGAATGCCAGTGCATCTCTCATAGGCGAGCGCTTTAGCTTCCAGGACCTCACCTTCCAGGACCTCACGTGCTCACGTTCATGCACGTCATGGAAATGTCCCGGATGATAATGCTAACAGAATGGCTATTCCCATTTTGTCATCTAAAAGATCATTTTTGGGCGATTTCGCCGTAAATAAAACTCGCGCCGCTTCCCTAAAGACACAATCCAGAGATATAAGCCTTCAAAGATGTGGTCTTTCA
>NC_137812.1:21723301-21765801 GCF_963921795.1 Nannobrachium achirus
CAAGTTTGAAGTGAGCGGTGGTGCATGTGTGTGTGTCCTCAGAGTGACTTTATCTGTTCCTGTCTATGTCCCTAAGTGGCCGTGGCCGTGTGTGTGTGTGTGTGTGTGTGTGTGTGTGTGTGTGTGTGTGTGTGTGTGTGTGTGTGTGTGTGTGTGTGTGTGTGTGTGTGTGTGCACACCAGCGCCTACCACTGGTCACCAGCGGTATTGCAGTTCATGATACAAAGCCAGCCAGCTAGCCAGACAAAGTGACTTGGAGTCAGTGGAGTAAAGTACATTAAGTACAATTTTGAGGTATTTGTACTTTACTTAAAGGGCAACTTCACCTCTGGGACAACCAGATCTTATTTTATTGTTGTTTGGGACACAATCAACACAATCCTGAGTAATTTGTTTGTGTTCAATCTGTGTTTTGAGATATTTTAGTATTTCAGCAGTGCTAGTGATGCATTTTGCATCATATGATGCAGCATGATAATGCAAAATGCAATATCGTGTCCACGTGTTACCATAGCGCACAGCTGGCTGTTTCCAATGTTTTTTTATGTAAACAGTGGCGGATACAGCCTGGCAACGGATACGTCTATTTCAATGGTTTTTTTTTTTCTTCGAAAGCTGTCACCGAGTCTACACGTCTACTAGATGAGTCGATGCGTGCACGTGCCCACGTTAAAAGATTAGGACAATTTGGCAGCTGCTTAGTACATATATGTTTAAAATGGCAGCAAAATTGTTAACAGACGCTCAAAGTTGAATCTCAACACCACTGACATTCAGAGTTTAAGACACTTCAAACTTGAAAGTCATCTCTCATCAAAGTGCGTTATCAAATAACTATCTGAAAGACAATAGGTGGCCCGAGATACCCATCAGCTAATTAAAACAAAGACATAATTAATGCTAATGAAATCTGACAAGGGAACGTTTTAACTCACCCACTGCATATGTCGAGTTTGACGAGCTATAGTTATGGGTCCACTCTGCTTATGACGAATATGACGAGTTATCAATTAGCTTTAATAACTATAAAACAAAAAAGTATGATCGCCGATTCGCCGTCCATAGCGCTCTATGGACCCGCCCTATTCACAAAAAACGGATCTGGATGTTCCAGAACGGAAATGGGGGGGCGGGACAACGACGCCTGTATCCTGTCTGCCGAAATGTCATCCGGTTCAATGTTGTGCAACACCAGCGTGGCGCTCCGTCGGTTTCGCTTTGAGCGATGGAAGGCTGTAGTGCTTTGTTGCTTACCGTGCCTGGATCGTATTGTGAATGCAATCGGTGAACCATCGCGCAATGGATTCGCGCGCGCGCCCACGTTAAAGGTAGGCAAAATCCTGGCGGTGTGGACCATTAGAAGGGTCTTAAAAATAGCGGTGGGTGAGTTAATTGGTTGCATCGCTATACCTTAGGGAGTTCAAATCTCTCGCTTCTATTTTCTCTCCTTTCTAACAATACGCTTACCTTTGATCAAAAAGATCACAAGGTTGAGGAAAACAAAATGGCAGAATACTGTTTGCTATCATTGTCTTGTTAATTAAATCAGGCTGATGTTTATCAGAATCAAACGGACCAATAGGCAGGCTGGAATTAGACTTCTGTTGAATCCTAATTGGCTAAAATATCTCTGCTGACGGGCAGAAACCAACTATGTCAAACATATTAACTTTTCAGGAAATTAATAAAACAAGTTTTTAAAAGTTGGTAAGGTGACTTTATACATCGTACTTGCATGTGTCATTATAATTATCATTACCCAAATTCAGCTCAAGTGTTTTTTGACCATTAGTGTGGAGATAATCATTATGAGGTTTGAACGACAGTTTGAGGATCCAAAGGAACTATATGTTCATATTAACAACTTAAACCCTACGAACTCATGTAGCTGCTGATTTCCTAAACATCTTCACGGAATAGCTAATTAACAATAGCCAATATTGGTGTCCATGGCAGCTTATAGATCTGCTATTTACAATGCACGACAATGCAACATGACAGAGGATGAATTTCCCTGACACTACTGTTTGACTGAACTTAAAGGCAAAGACATGTACTTACCATTTGAATTGATTCAGTCGGCGCTGAATAAGTCAAAGCAAATGGCAAGTGCAGCTTATGTAAGGATGTTTTTCTATCTGTGAATCAGTCCGCTGTCATCCTAATATATGCCTGTCTGGTAAAACTGTCAGTTATACATAATGCATGTGTCCCCTGTATACTGTTGTGCTGTGAACCCACTCCACCAAAAAACATATCAAATGAAGCCAGGCGCGTCACACCAAATGCTGGGCCCTGGGCACAAGGATTCACTGCGGGCCCCCCCATGAATGTTAACTATTGAAAAATAGCAGATATACAAGCTCACAGCGCGGCTGAGAGCTTGTAGATCTGCTATTTTTTGAAAAAAATTGAAAATGTGTGCAAGAAACATTATGTTTCCATGTCAGTGGTGCTCAAAATTTTCATGTCAAGGACCCCCAAGATGATATGTATTTGGCCACGGACCCCCATCTGAAAATATTTAGTTCCAGTGAGCCTCCCCCAGAAGCAAAATTTCAGTTACAAATGTTCGCTTAAAAATACATATATTCAAAGATTTGCGCACATTTTCACAACTTTTCAAAAATAGTAGATCTACAAGCTTGCAGCGCGGCACTCGGTGCCGCGCTGTGAGCTTGTATATCTGCTATTTTTCAATAGCTAAAGTTACTAGGGCCCCTTCACCTTGGGCCCTAGTAAACTCAGTCCCACTTTCCCCCCGCATGTGACACCCATGAATGAAGCCATTGGCTTCAGAGCTCCAGAGAGGAGTATAAAGGTTACGTTTACACATAAATCAAGTCGTCCCGTTGCTATTTCTGCCAGAATGATACTCTAATAACAACTTGATCTGTGCCTTTTTTTCCCTCGTTCTCTCTCTCTCTTTCTTTGACAAAAGGATTCCCTTTTGGAGTTGTGAGCTCATTACCAAAAATCCGCTGAGGGAAATCAATTCCATTCAATTTCATTTAATTTCATTCAGCGTTATTTATCTAGCACCAAATCACAACACGTCTCATGACACTTCAGATGCAGAGCTTGATCATAGTGTGTTTCTCTCTACAGAGACACAGCTGTTTATTCACCAGCAAGAGCTTATGGTGACAGCGCAAAGTAGTCAAACCTTTGTTTGTGCCAAGAGCCTCCAAATTGATTTGTATGTGGCCGCGGACCCCCATCTGAAAATGTATTTTTTGCCAGGGATCCCCATAGAAGAGAAGATTTGTGTTACAAATATCTATCTATAAATGCGACAAATCTCTGCGTGTATGTATCTCTGCGTGTATGTAACCCGCGTATCTCGAGAACCGTTCGTCCCACCGGCTTCAGATTCGGCACGCGCGTTCCCCGACGCGGCGCGGAGTGCAGTGCCGAGCCTCGACCCGACCCGACGCACGGTTTTCCGAAACCGGCGCAAAACGTTTGGAATCTCCTTATGCAGAGCTGATTGTTGACATCAGGCTGTTCCGGAGGAAATCGGCGCAAGCGCTGACTCATTGTGACATCACTTCATAAAAGGCTCTGACATCACGTACTCCACATGAGTCAACAAAAAATCTCTGTGAATGTGTATGTATGTATGTAATCCGCGTATCTCGAGAACCCTTCTTCCCACCGGCACGCGCGTTCTCCAGATATGGGCATAAAATTAATGCCCGTATGCGGAGCTGATGTCTGACATCAGAGTTTTCCGCAACCGGTACTGTGTGTGCAGAGATCTCCATATATGGGCATAAGGGGACAAAGGCAAACAGATGGTCAAAACGGGTCCTATGACAACAGGTATATTGGGGTTTGCATTAAAGGGTGGGGACAAAGGCAAACAGATAGATGGTCAAAACGTGTCCTATGACAACAGGTATATTGGGGTTTGCATTAATGGGGTCCGCTCCAAAAAAGATAAATAAAATAAAAGAGACAAGACAAACATAAGACAAGCAACAAAGCGTGGGACTGGGAGGATGACTTGAATGATGCAGATTTAAGCAGGCTGCGTATTCTGCTTAAAGAAGAAACAAACAAAAAGCGACAGAGATCTCATATATGGGCATAAAATGGACGCATATAAACAGATATCTCCATATGCTTAAAGAAGAAACAAACAAAAAGCGACAGAGATCTCATATATGGGCATAAAATGGACGCAGATAAAAAGATATCTCCATATATGGCATATATGGGCATGAAATGGACGCAGAATCACAAAGATCTCCATATACGGGCATAAAGGGACACAGACAGACAGATACAGAGATCTCCATATATGGCCATATATGGGCATAAAATGGACCCAGGATTATATCTGCAGTGATCTCCATATATGGACATAAAATGGACGCCGACAGAGAGACAGATACAGATATCTCCATATATGGGCATAAATGGACACAGGCAAACAGATGGTCAAGACATATGGAGTCCTATGACAACATCATATGACAACAGGTATTGGGGTTTGCATTAAAGGGCGGGGCATTCATTCCCTATTTACATCGTTCCCGAGTTGGCCAGGTCGCCGACTAGACGCTGGGCCGCCCGAAGGGCGGCCCAGCTTCTAGTTCATTATAATGATCAGAAATGCTATGACCGCGCCACGCCGTACCGCGCCGCGGCCATACCGTGCATCACCGCGCCGCGCAGCGCCGCGACATGTGTCCGTCTTTAGTGCTTCTTCCCCAGCTGGAATTCAGCCTTCAACCACCAGCAGCGGGGGTGAGACTTCCGCATCACAAAACAGACCTAACGTCTAGTATCTGTAAATCTCTATGTCTCCATATTTCCTCACCCAAATATTCCCCATACGAACTTTGACCGTCATCTAACTGACTGACTATTAGGCAAATGTATTTACTGTGCTCATACACATAAAGTAACTGATGTTACGGACAAAACGCCCATACAAGGAGATATGCACGTGTGTTGAGTTCGGCCGCTCGCTTTGCACCGGTGTGACTTTTCTATATTTGAAAACATTCACAATGCCTCTAAGCCAGTCACCGTGATGTCACAACTAACAGTGCTGTCACGCAGCCAATAAATAAGCTCCCAGTCCGCACAGACACTTTCTTTAGTTATTATTCAAGATGTCTGCAGGAAAAGGTGTCGCTATTGGTATTGACTTGGGAACCACCTACTCCTGTGTGGGGGTTCTCCTGCACGGCAAAGTAGAAATCATAGCCAATGACCAGGGCAACAGGACCACACCCAGCTATGTGGCTTTCACCGACACTGAAAGACTCATCGGGGGTGCAGCCAAGAACCAGGTGGCAATGAACCCCACCAACACCGTGTTCGATGCCAAGCGACTGATCGGGCGAAGGTTTGACGATGCAGTGGTGCAGTCAGACATGAAGCACTGGCCCTTTACGGTGGTGAGTGATGGAGGAAAGCCCAAGGTGCAGGTGGAATACAAGGGGGAGAACAAATCCTTTAACCCAGAGGAAATCTCTTCCATGGTCCTGGTAAAGATGAAAGAGATAGCTGAGGCCTACCTGGGCCAGAGGGTGAACAATGCGGTCATCACCGTCCCAGCCTACTTCAATGACTCCCAGAGGCAGTCTACAAAGGATTCTGGCACCATTGCGGGGCTGAATATACTGAAAATAATAAGTGAGCCAACTGCAGCTGCCATCGCATTCGGACTTGATAAAGTCAAGTCAGGGGAACGCCACGTCCTAATCTTTGACCTGGGCGGGGGCACGTTCGACGTGTCCATCCTGACGATCAAGAAAGGCATCTTTGAGGTCAAGGCTACAGCTGGAGACACTCACCTGGGTGGGGAGGACTTTGACAACCGCGTGGTCAACCACTTTGTGGAGGAGTTCAGGAGGAAACACAAGAAGGACATCAGCCAAAACAAGAAGGCTCTGAGGAGGCTGCGCACAGCCTGTGAGAGGGCTAAGAGAACCCTGTCTTCGAGCTCCCAGGCAAGCCTAGAGATTGACTCCCTTTATGAGGGCATTGACTTCTCCACTTCCATCTCCCGAGCTCGCTTTGAGGAGCTGTGCTCTGACCTCTTCAGGGGAACATTAGAGCCTGTGGAAAAGGCCCTCAGAGATGCCAAAATGGACAAGGGAACCATTCATGACATTGTCCTGGTTGGAGGCTCCACCAGAATCCCTAAAATACAGAAACTCCTGCAGGATTTCTTCAATGGCAGGGAGCTGAACAGGAGCATCAACCCAGACGAGGCGGTGGCTTATGGAGCTGCTGTACAGGCTGCCATTTTGTCAGGCGATAATTCAGAAAATGTTCAAGACCTTCTGCTGCTGGATGTGACACCTCTTTCCCTGGGCATCGAAACAGTTGGAGGAGTTATGTTCAATCTCATCAAACGGAACACCACCATCCCCACTAAACAAACCAAGAACGTCACCACTTTCTATGACAACCAGACTGGGGTCTTCATCCAGGTGTATGAAGGAGAGAGAGCCATGACCAAGGACAACAATATGTTGGGCCAGTTTTGGCTGTCAGGAATCCCACTTGCTCCCAGAGGGGTTCCTCAGATCGACGTCACCTTTGACATAGACGCCGATGGCATCTTGAACGTGTCCGCGGTGGATAAGAGCTCGGGCAAAGAGAGCAAGATTACCATCACCAACGATAAGGGCCGGCTCAACAAAGAAGAGATCGAGAAGATGGTGCAGGACGCTGACAAATTCAGAGCTGAAGATGACGCTCAGAGGGAAAGGATCGCTGCAAGGAACTCGCTGGAATCCTACGCCTTCGGGATGAAGAGCCGTGTGCAGGAGGACAACATGAAGGAGAAGATCAGCGAAGGGGAGCAGAAGAAGGTCATTGGGCAGTGTGATCAGGCCATCGCCTGGATGGAGAACAACCTGCTGGCTGACAAAGAGGAGTACGAACATCGGCTCAAAGAGCTGAAGAAGGTGTGTGAGCCCGTCATCAGCAAAGGAGGAGGAATGCCAGCAGGCAGCAGCAGAGAGGACGCACAAGGAAGCTCCCAAGGCCAAGGCCCGACCATTGAGGAGCCAACATTGGGGATTGGCAAAAGACGAAAGAGAAAAAGACAAAAGAAAAAAGATGAAAAGTTAATAGGGAAAAAAAGTAAAAATGTATAGTGCCTTGCAAAAGTAGCGTACTGTGAAAAGGAACTCAAATAGAAAAAAAGTGAGTGGTGGTCGTGCTTGCATAACGTAAGCTAGGATTTGTGTCTGTACACACACGTTTTGCTATGGCAAAACGCTGAGGAAAAACGCTACAGACATACGACATATGACATCACTAGACAAACATGAGGCTACGGCAAAACGCTGAGGAAAAAGGCTACAGACACACGCAGAGCCACTCTACCGCTCAAAAATTAAACAATCTGACTCGAAAGGGTCTGAATAATTTTGCAAGGTATTTACTGTATTAATCCTCCTCTGGTAAAACTGCATGTACTTAATGTACTTAATAGTAGAACTAGGGTTGCAACGGTACTCAGTGTTACCGGTGAGCGAGCACAACACCGAGTACTTTACTTTCACACCGATAACACCGTTAAATAAAAAGAAAACGCATCCACTGCTCTGTTCTGCCCGGAGGAGCACAGTAGAGATGTGACGTTCTTCCGCTCTTTTGAACAGCTCTTTTAAATGAACGATGGGATTCGGTTCTCAATCGCGGGGGGCCGGGAGCTGTTCCTTGTATATATAAATTATTCAAATGTTTCCAAACATTTTCAATATATTTAAAGTAGGACTGTCATCTAAAGGGGTACTGTCACTTTAAAAAGTAATACAATATAGTAGTAACCAATCAAATTAATTGACTGTACTTAGACTACTAACAGTACTGGTCAGCTGTTGTTGGGGGCGAGGGGCAGATTACACTGTTTAGGACCGTTTTCAGAGAGACCACGTGACCTACTGTATCATACTATTGTAATTTTGGGGCGTGTCAGCGGGCCTTTAACTAGCTGATGTACAAGTAAAAAGAGGTTTCTGCACAGCAGCAATGATGTAAGAATAGGAACTTCCTCATGTCGTGATGTCGTGATTCTTACATTTTGCTACCTGTACATGTCCAGTCATTTCTGTATAATACATTGCTGCGTAGATATGGACTAGCATGTACTTTTACCCTGCCTTTAATGAGAAGTAAGCAAGCAAAACGTATTTGTAGAGCACCATTCACAGGCAGTGAGAGTCACAAAGTGCTTCACAGGTTTAAAACACAAAAGACAAAACGATCACCATTTAGCCATTGCAATACGTACACTTTAACCCATTTAGAACGAGTACACATTTTGTGTATCATTATTTTATGCTTTAACTATTGAAAAATAGCAGATATACAAGCTCACAGCGCGGCACCGAGTGCCGCGCTGCGAGCTTGTAGATCTGCCATTTTTGAAAAATCGTGAAAATTAGAATTTTGACCCGATTCTATAAGTGTCTTTTGAATCCTTCTAATTCTAGGCCTAAATGGGTTAAAATAGGCCTATTAAATTGTCAACAGTGGACACAGCTCTTACTGTAGTTCCAAGGGGAGATTGTTCCACAGTCTAGGGGCAAAACATGCAATCTTGTGCAAGGTACAACCAGCAAGAGAACAAACTGAACTTTCTTTCATTCTCTCTCTCTTTCACTGTTATTCTCCCACTTGTATAGCAACAGGTCCCAAAAGCTCTGATTGACAAAACAATGCCGTAATTAAACAAACACACAGGAAGTTGCGAGATATTACAATGCCACGCGTGCGTGTGTGTACACGCGTGCGTGCGTGCGTGCGTGCGTGAGGAGTGCGTTTAACGTTTTGTCTCTGTCGGGTGGAAACCTCATATGTCCAAAACTGTTCTTTTCAGGATTCAAATGCGAAAGCATCAAAAGTAGTGCCGCGTTTCGAGCTTGCAGATCTGCTACTTTTGATGCTTTTGTGTGACGCGGCAGTATGATTTCAAGTGATTTATGAAAAAAAAAACACAAAACGGTTTTGTCCAAGTGTGACTTAATTAAAATCACTTGGTCGGGGTCATGAGAGGATACTGTTTGTGTGAGCAGTCATATTATCTGCTTTAAATGTATTTAGGCTATTTATGTATGTCGTCGCTGTCGGGCAGAAACCTCGTATCTCCAGGTTTCAAATGCGTGTGTTTTTTTTGGAGTGGTGAAAGCACTCCCAATAGACAGGTATGTCCGTGGGTATGTGGCTGGCTGGCTGGGTGGCTGGCTGGGTGGCTGGCTGGCCGTGTCCGTAGCCTGGCAATACCTTGAGTGGCCACACACAACACACTAGTTAAAGGAGGGGCGCTGTTTTGTGCAGGCCAGGCACACTCAACACACACACACACATACACGCACGCACGCACGCACGCACGCACGCACGCACGCACGTACGCACGCACGCACGCACGCACGCACGCACGTACGCACGCACGCTGCTCAGATTCACCACTCCACTTCAAACCGAGGTTTGATTTTTTTTGTAAAGTAAAGCCCTGCTTCATCATACAAGACTTTCGCACAAGACTAGTGAAAATAGCCGATCTACAAGCACACAACACCTCGCACCTTTTCGCTATTTTTAATCTTTTTTTTTAATGATAAATGTGTGATCAAGTGTGATCAAACGTTAAATATGGAGATAAGAGGTTTCCGCCCGACACAGCGAAGGTTTTGTCCAAGTGTGACTTAATTATACGAGTGTAGCAGGGGAGAGAGAGAGAGAGAGAGAGAGAGAGAGAGAGAGAGAGAGAGAGCGAGAGCGAGAGAGAGAGAGGACTGCATGGGCGTGTGAAATGGCTGGAACCAATGTATGCGTGGTACGGTAATGATGAAGAGCCAAGCAGAACTAATCTGCTCTTACCGTAATAACACTGCTGTCACTGGTATCTCTTACAGCACTGTTATATTCATCACCGCATTCTACCCTGACCTCCACAATACACTGGGAAAGGTTATGGTTGGAAGGGCCTCAAATCAGTGTGTGTGTGTGTGTGTGTGTGTGTGTGTGTGTGTGTGTGCGTGTGCGTGTGTGCGTGCGTGTGTGTGTGTGTGTGTGCGTGCGTGTGTGTGCGTGCGTGTGCGTGCGTGTGTGTGCGTGTGCGTGTGCGTGCGTGTGTGTGCTAGTGTCACTAACAGTTGTGAGGGCCACATGTTTCCACAGGTGCCCACACGAATTTGAGAAAGACATGTTGTGAGGAACGTTTTCTTGGTAACAAGAGAAATGACAGTTTTATGGTTAAAATATGAAATAGGCTTACGATTAGGAAAGAGAATCAGGTTGGATTTATGATTAGGATATGGTTATAAATTATATAGAACAGAGGGTGGGGACAATTTGTATGGTGTTGCGAGTAAATCAATATCAAAGTTTAGTTTTCTTCATTTCCTACATTTAAAAGAATATATAGGCCTATTTGTATGTATATTTCAAAAAAGTTAGTTCAATTGTAATACCATTATTAAAAAAAATAAGTATTTCATGAATAAAATGAAATGATCTATAATAATTCCACAAATAAATGAATGAAACGTTTAAGACGTAGTGAAAATAGCGGATCTACAAGCGCACAGTCACAATGTGGCGAGAAGCGACACATTAGGTCCCAGGCAAACATCTAATGGTTAGGTAAAAGGTTAGGGTTGGAGACATGCATATTTTATTTAGTAGGTACACTGAAAATGGTGTTGTCCTCATAAATATAGTGATACAAACGCGTGTGAGTGCGTGTGTGCGTGTGTGACAGACGATAAGGTGTAAAGTGACTGGAACTAATGTGCATCTAACAGAGATAGCGGGTCGTGGCTAGCATGACTAACACGCTGACAATGCACTGTAGTTGTAGACGCTATCGCAGGTCAATGGATACAGCCCTAAAGCATTTGCTCTGAAGCTTTCTCGCAAAGACATGGAGAAGAAACAAAAGAAACTGACTCACTCTTGACACCCTGAGCGCGACCCGTCACACGTTTAAATGTCATTGTTCTAAGAGGATATATCGCGCCGGAGGAGTCAGAGCGAGCGGCGGTAACAGAAAGGTTTAGCGACCCTAACGCCACCATAGCACTGCGTTGAGTTAATTCACTTTGTTGGGGTCATGAGAGGATACTGTTTGTGTGAGCAGTCATATTATCTGCTTTAAATGTATTTAGACTATTTATGTATGTCGTCACTGTCAGGCAGAAACCTCGTATCTCCAGGTTTCAAATATGTGTGTTTTCTGGTAAAGTAAAGCCCTGCTTCATCATACAAGACTATCGCACAAGACTAGTGAAAATAGCCGATCTACAACAAGCACACAACGCCTTAAATACAAAATGAACGGTTTTGGACATACAAGGTTTCCACCCAACACCAATTATTTGTCTGTTAGAAGGTATAGTGAAAGGTGAGGTTGCGCGAGAGACCATCTCAGGAGGGACACACCGCGCCGCGCTTCGTGTTGTGTTCCCACACAGAAGGAGGTGCAGCTAGAACAAAGGCCCAAAGGGGGGCGCTATAGAGCAAAGACCAGGGTGGAGTGTGTGTGTGTGACAGTGACTGACAGCGGCACCTGTAGCTCCCAGAGAGAGGACAGCGGTGTCCCTTACACAACAGGTGTGTGTGTGTGTGTGTGTGTGTGTGTGTGTGTGTGTGTGTGTGTGTGTGTGTGTGTGTGGGCGGGATTACCACCTCTAAATGAGAACGTTCACACTCTCCATCCCATTCGCCCATCCTTTTATCTTTATAGGGCCTCGTAAACGCCAATATAATGTAGTGTACACCATCTCTCTCTCTCTCTGTCTCTCTTTCTCTCTCTCTCTCTCGCTCTCTCTCTCTCTCCCTCTCCCTCCCTCCCTCTCTCTCTCTCTAGGCTCATCATGCCTATACTGATTTAATTTATATCTTTCGTCTCATGTTATTCAAATTGTTTTCTGCAAGTGCGAATGTGCAAATGGCGTCTCTGGGGGTGTATGTGAGCTACCAGTCCGTGGCGTGCGTGCGTACGTGCATGCGTTTGTGCCTGCCTGCCTGCAGGGGTTCTATGTATACATGATTGCAGGTTGTGCATAAATTGCATGCCTGATGTAAATTGTCTCAAGTGTCTCGGTGGATGGTGATGTGGTGCTTATTTAACGGTAAGCACATGGACCCTCTGCGTCTGGGGCGGCCAACATCTACATACAGCCAGAATGCCTCCATATGCATCTAGTTCAGTGCATTCCCCGTCTATATGAAGGAGAGCTGGTAACCAAATGTACCATGTATTAGATCTTTAACTCTAGACAGTGTAAAATGAATGACACCCATTTTATGCTCTCAAGAGTCAAATTATTGTTAAACGTCTGAATTACTTAATTTACAAGATGTCCACACAATTACAGAATGTAGAGGAATTGTTATTGTTCGATTGACCTGTAATGTCTCTCCTTGTCGTGCTCATTACCTTACCTCTACGGTCGCGCTGCGCTAAAAAGTTGAATCTCTTCCATAGATCCCTTGCGCATATTGCAATGTATCCACAACTTTACAACATCCCATCGTGCATTGCGCAGAATGTGCAGGCAGCTTCCGGCGCCGCAGCCGAGAGTGATCTACAAGCTCACAACGGTTGCATCTGCGACGCAACATGAGCTTGTATGTCTGCTGTTAATCGGAAGTGTCCCGCAAATAATGCTACAGTAAATTCTTGCGGAAACAGGTGGATAGGTAAGTTAAACTTCCCACTAACAAGCTGTGTGTGCATGTGTTTGTTTCTCTCTCTCTCTCTCTCTCTTTCTCTCTCTCTCTCTCTCTCTCTCTCTCTCTCTGTGCCTGTCTGTCTGTCTGTCTATCTGACTGCATCAGCGCAGCGTAGCACAAAAAAGACAAACAGACATTCCGTAAAAAAGAATCAATGCATTTCTGGGAATACCAGAAAATAATAATAATATGTAAGATGCAGATGACGGATGGTGCAGATTTATAAATTGGATAAATATAACTAATGCGGTTGGATAATGGGTGGATAATTAATTTGTGCGGATGGATTCGGATGACCTCAAAAGCCTACTGTATCTGTGCATCACTACTGTATAGTCATAGAGCTTGTTGCTGGGTCTAGTTCCAAGTAGTTTAGTTGACAGCCAGATGGGGGGAAAGAAACTGACAAAAACATTGGCATTGGCAGAAAAAGAGGGGGAGGACAGGCAAAAAACCTGTTGTGAGAGAAGAGGAGAAGGAAGAGAGAGAGCGAGAGAGAGAGAGAGAGAGAGAGAGAGAGAGAGAGAGAGAGAGAGAGAGAGAGAGAGAGAGAGAGGTGGAGCCACATGTAAATGGGATTGTGACAGAATGTGACATTTCATCAGGGGGAGAGTGACAGAAGTGCTGCTGCTGCTTTCTACTCTATCAGTGTGTGTGTGTGTGTGTGTGTGTGTGTGTGTGTGTGTGTGTGTGTGTGTGTGTGTGTGTGTGTGTGTGTGTGTGTGTGTGTGTGTGTGTGTGTGTGTGTGTGTGTGTGTGTGTGTGTGTGTGTGTGTGTGTGTGTGTGTGTGTGTGTGTCCACACGCGCGCACAAGCATGTTTGTGTATGTGAAGCTAGTTCCCTGGCTGCTAAAAACATATATTTGTAAGTCCACTCACGATCGGAGACACTGGATCCAAGAGAGAAACAGAGTGAGACAAGAGATATACTGAGAGAGAGGGAAAGAGAGAGAGACAGAGAAAAAGAAAGAGAGAGACAGACAGAAACACACACACACACACACACACACACACACACACACACACACACACACACACACACACACACACACACACACACACACACACACACACACACACACACACACACACACACACACACAGAGAGAGAGAGCGAGAGAGCGAGAGAGAGAGATTATTAAGTTGAAGTATGCAGCAGTTGGTGTGTGTTTAGTCTACAGAGATCAAGTCTACGCGATACCGCGGCTGTCTCTCTCTCTCGCACGAGCGCGCACACACACGCACACACACACGCACACACGCACACACACGCACACACACACGCACACACACGCACACACACACACACACAGTCCATCCATCATGTGCCAGCGTGTGTTGCGTGGGTCAGTTGGAATGCAGACGGGGACAGAGACAGACACATTCTCTTACACGTCTCCAGGCCACGCTGACACAAGGACAACACTTGGGGACACTTTTAGACGGACCATCTGCAGGACAATGCTGCTTCTGAACAGGGGTGCTCAAACTAGGGGCCCCCAGAGTGACATATATTTGGCAAAGTATATTATACTGTAGGTCTGAAGTGGCTTTGTAATAATAATCAAAATCTACACAGTAACTATAGTAACTCAAGATTTCAAATAATTGTACTGGAGTAAAAGTGCAATATTTGCCCCTGAGATGAAGTGGAGTAGAAGTAAAAGCAGGGGCGTCACAAGGGGGGGAAAAGTGGGAAAGAGTTCCTAGGGCCCAAGGTGGAGGGGCCATAGCCATACTTATTATAGCTATTGAAAAATAGCAGATATACAAGCTCACAGCGCAGCACTTGGTGCCGCGATGCGAGCTTGTAGATCTGTTATTTTTCCGTTTTTCGTCGTGAAGATTTGTGCAAATCTTTGAATATATGTATATTTTAAGGGAACATTTGTAACTCAAATTTCGCTTCTGGGGGGGGGGGTCCCTGGAACTATATATTTTGAGATGGAGGTCTGTGGCCAAATACATATCATGTTGGGGTTCCTTCACATGAAAAAGTTTGAGCAGCACTGACATAGAAACAGTTTTTTCAAAAAACCTTCAAAGACTTTTGATTGATTTCTCAAAAATAGCAGATCTACAAGCTCACAGCGCGGCACAGAGTGCCGCACTGCGAGCTTGTAGATCAGCTATTTTAACCCTAACCCTAACCCAATAGCTAAAGCACCAAATAACGCAGTGAATCCTTGTACCCAGGGCCCAGAATTTGGTGCGACACCCCTTAGTAAAAGTACAGAAAAAAGTTCTGGGGGGGTTTAAATTGTCTTGGCTTTTGACAGATGTAAGAAGAATGCCCATGATCTATGGATCAACACTTTCCTAACAATATCTGTGCATGTTTATTTAGCCTGCTGATGTTACCTCAGGTGAACGCTACCAAAGACTTAGTTGTTACTCAACGCACGCTCCATTATGCTATGAATGTTTTTAAACTTAATCTACTGTCTGTGTCTCCTACACAGTCTCTCTCCGAGCTTTCTATGCTATCTCATTAACATTTACTAATTTTGGACCGCTCCCAAACATCGATTGTTTATCGATTGGCTATTTTGTGCGAGAGGCACCGTCTGCATGACTAAGTATGAACCAGCAGCTACAGGGGGTCAAGGCTATTTTCGGCAAAGAAGCTTGGTGTACAGGGAAAAAAGAGCGGACCAAGTACAAAGCCAAAGTTCAAGTTTACAAAGTACTGGGAGTTAAAAGTGGTTAAAACTCTAAAAACATACATTTAACATGAATCCAATATGTAGTTTGTGTGTGTGTGTGTGTGTGTGTGTGGGGGGGGTCCCTGCTAAATCATCACTCTCTCGGCTAAGGGGTCGTTGACCTGAAAAAATAAAAAAATAAAATATGTTAGAACGATGACATTTCCTCCTGAACCGCGACAAGACGAGCTGAGGCGAGCGGAAAAAACCCTCCAAGACAGACCGACAGCACTGCATCCAAACGAATGCTTCTTCACCTGCAATCTCTCTTCATCTCGGATTCCGCGGGGGTTGAGAAATCTCAGTCTTGCGACGTATGACTTATTGATGTACAGTATACATTTTCTACATTTGGCTTTCTGAGCGAGGGACTTGGCAGGCAGGCAGATCTATCTTTTTAAATGTCTTGCGGGGTGCGCGGGGTTCATTTTTTTATGTGAAACGCTAGAGATTAAATAGATCTATGAGAGCGATACGGTGAATGTTAAAGTTGCTGATGAAACCCGCGAACGGCGACGTGCTGCGCTTGTAATTTTCGGGCTCATACTGTAAATATATTTGTTTTCTTAGCCCGGATCGACCCCATCGGTGAGATTACACCAGGTGAAAGATGTTTTTGATGTGAAGTTAGTTTAACTGTGAAATCTCGCTATTTCTACGTGTCATTATCTCGACTACGGGAGGTTCACCATCGTCGGCAGGTTAGCTACTCACCAGCGTCTGGGTTACTGAGGTTAGGGTTTGGGTTAGGTTTAGGAATAGAGGTTAACATTTACCAGTGTCAGCAGGTTAGCTACTCACCAACGTCGGCAGGTTAGCATTTCACCAGGTTAACATTCACCCGCGTCAAAATACTGGGACTTATAGAACAAATGTAATGTCGAAATATCGACAAGCTCCCAGTTAAACAGCAGTCTGTACGGCATCTGTCTGTCTTTCCGTCTGTCCGCCTACCAACCGACGGGTAATATAAACTTTTTTCCCCAGACTAGTACATCTACTCAAGTGCTGTTATCTTTATTTTCTGATACGTTACTTCTACTCCACTACATCTCTGGTACCTTTACAGTTTTAGTCACTATATTGAAATCATTTGCTCAAATAACTGATCAACTGATACATTAACTGCCAATACACTATATTGCACTTTTACTCACAGTAGGTAAAGGTTTGAAGAAGACAGGACTCTTACCTGAAACGGCATTGCTACTTTTACATCTATATATCTACCTACCTACCTATCTACATGTATCTAACCATACATCCATCCCACAACACACACACACACACACACACACACACACACACACACACACACACACACACACACACACACACACACACACACACACACACACACACACACACACACACACACACACACACACACACACCATCTATCACGTCGGCAGCTATATGGAAACCGCCGGCGGGTATACAAGCAAGTCCTCGGTCGCGCCGATTAACGTATTCATAACATGGTCAGGGTCAACGCGAGAGATCAAGCGTGGCCCTGAGGCTAATGCTAATGTTTATCACCCAGGGGTGACGATGACGACGATGATGCCTCCCTCCACCCGCCAACACAAACTAGAGGTTAACCCGTTCAGGGGCGGGAACACATTTTAGTGTATTTAGTGTATGTACAGTATGTAGCAACGTATTTGTTTTTGTAGGCTAATTTTTGAATAATATTGTTTTTCAGAAAACTTGTATCCAGTGTCTCCTTTTTGCACTGATTCTTTTAGTCTCTTTTTCATTTTATTTTCTCCTGATATATCTACTGCATAGTACTGTGTTCTATCCGTCTGTCATTCAATGTTATATGAGATACTTCAATGGTTTCCTGTGTAAATAAGCCAAGTGCTTTTCTAGGATCTCCTTTTAGTTGACCTTGTACCAGTGAACTGTACCGTCATGAAACTGTACCTTTTTCTATGCAAACTTCTAATAAAGTCTTCAATCAATCAATCAATCAATCAATCAATCAATCAATCAATCAATCAATCAATCAATCTAACCACCCATCCACACTACTGTTCAATAGACCTGGAACAAATTATTACTTTAACCATGTTATACTTTAACTATTTAAAAATAGCAGATATACAAGCTCACAGCGCAGCACAGAGTGCCGTGCTGCAAGCTTGTAGGTCTGCTATATTTTTGAAAAATAATGAAAATCTTTGAAAGTCTTTGAATATGTTTGACCCGATTCTATAAATGTCCTTCTATTTTTTTTACGCATGTTTCCATGTCAGTGGTTCTCAAAGTTTTTCATGTCAAGGACCCCCAAAATGAGGCTGATTTCAACGATCGATCAATCAGAATCAAGCGTTCAACCAAGCTGTGTAATAAGGCAGTAATAACTACAGTTTGGTGTGACTGTTCAGTAACACAAGTCTCCCGTCTCCTTAATGAACAGAGATTACATGTTCAGGTCGGGACAACAATCTCAGCCAATCAGGAGTAACCGTTCATCAGCTTCAGTCTGTGTCCCAGTTCCAATTCCAGTCTCCTCATTTATTTCTCTCATCACGTCCAATTGCAATTGTTTATCCTGTAGCCTATCCTGTGTGAGTCCTCTCCCTTGATTGGATCAAATTGGTATCCTGACCCCAACATATATGTATTAAAAAGCCAGAGAGACAGTTACTGAACAAACACCACCAATGATTACTATCAGAATATAGAGCTATTTATAACAAAACAAATCACTTATGCACCTACTGTATGGGTCTTCAACGTTTTCAGGCCAAGGACCCCTTAGTTGAGAGAGAGATGAAGCAGGGACCCCCCACAACCTTTTCAGAGATATGGTTTCATTGTTTGACAACACGATCAACAGTGTATTTTGGATTCATGTTAATGTGTTTTCAGATATTTAACCACTTGAACCGTCAATACTTAATAAACTTGACCTTGTCACTGTACTTAGTCTGCTCTTTTCCTCCTCCAAAGTTATTTGCCAAAAATAGCTGATCTACAAGCTCACAACGCCTCGCAGAGCGAGGCGTTGAGATCAGCTATTTTTGTAGATCAGCTATTTTTGGCTAAAGTTCTCAGAATATGGACGCTAGGGTTCAAGAGATTAATATAAGAAATGGGGAAAAACTAGTTCCTATCACACAAAGGACCCCCTGTAGTAACTCTGAGGACCCCCTGTTGAAGACCCCTGTCCTACTGTATGAGCCCAATTCACGCTTCATTGTTTGAGGGCAATGCCGGACGAAAATAGCCGATCTATAAGCCGACAACTCCGCCGACAAGCTTATAGATCGTCTATTTTCGTCTGGACGACAGAGCGTACTATTTGGGATTCGATCTGTGTTCCGACACGATAGGAGCACTAATGCTCTCCCCCTGTGATCAGCATTCGGCTTGTGTTCTCTCTCTGTCCCTCTCTCTCACCCACACACACACACACACACACACACACACACACACACACACACACACACACACACACACACACACACACACACACACACACACACACACACACACACACACACACGCACACAAACACACGCACACAAACACACACACACACACACACACAGAAGCTGCATCTGAAATGGATGCGTTTCATTCTCCATATCGGAGCCGCCCTGCGGGATGACATAGATTTCTGTTCTCGGCCAGCGTCACGTAGACGAGCCGTTAGAGAGGCTGTGGCTGCTCTGTAGCGGTGTGTGTGTGCGCATGTGTGTGCGTGCGCGCATGTGTGTGCGTGCGCGCGCGCGTGTGTGTGCGTGAGTGAAAGCTGAATGGGTTTTGGCAGTTGGAGAACAAAGTTGAACAGTCACAGATATGCATGACTCACAGACAGATAGATAGACAGACAGACAGACAGACAGACAGACGTAACGGCACGTAACAAGACACACACACGCATGCACACATGCACGCATGCATGCACGCGGGCACGCACGCACACAGTGGCAATGGTCTTGGTATTGTAAAATGATATTGCACAATGTGTGTGTGTGTGGGTGCATGTGACTGAATTGGCCTCCTGGTAAAGGATGTAAATCTAATACAGAGACATGGCTTGGCTGTGTCTCACACACACACACACACACACACACGCGCGCGCGCACACGCACGCACACACACACACACACACACACACACGCACACGCGCGCGCACGCACACGGAGGCCCTGTAGCCCAACTGTCATGGACTGTAAAAGGATACAGACGTGACCTTTTTTTTCCCTCTCTCTCTCTTCCCTTTATTCTCTCTCTCTCTCCTATCAATCTTTCACTCATACCCCCCACCCTCTCTCTCTCTCTCTCTCTCTCTCTCTGTCTCTATTCTTTTCTTCCTATGTTCCTTCTCTCTCTTCTTTCACCCTCCCTCGACCCCTTCTCTCACATTCTGTCTCATGTTGTCTGTCTGTCTGTCTGTCTGTCTGTCTGTCTGTCTGTCTGTCTGTCTGTCTGTCTGTCTGTCTGTCTGTCTGTCTGTCTGTCTGTCTGTCGTGGAACTCCGCGTGGCCCAAGGTTGATTTTCAATCAGGCTTGATATAAAAGCCATCGGTGCAAAATCTTCATGATTGTATCACCATTTGAACCCCTCTTTTCAAAAGATCCGTCCAATTCCCCTGCCTGTCTATTACAGGGCCTGTGTGTATCTGGACCTTCGCTTGCACTCACTTATGTGGGGTGGAGAATACATATAAAACCTGATTGTATGTGACTGTGACTGTGTGTGTGTGTGTGTGTGTGTGTGTGTGTGTGTGTGTGTGTGTGTGTGTGTGTGTGTGTGTGTGTGTGTGTGTGTGTGTGTGTGTGTGAGAGAGAATCAGAGAAACAGAGAAAGAAAGAAAGGGAAGGCTACAAATCGTGCTGTGAATTGAAGTTCAAGGTTAGAGTTACTCTCATGAATTCCCAGTGTGCCTGTGTGTGTCTGTGTGTTTGTATTATAGGCTACTATACTAATGGGGACCAAATGTCCCCTCAAGCATGCTAGAATATGAGGCGAGGACGTGAATGTTCCTGGTCCTCACAAAAGGAATGGTTGTTTTATTGGGGTTAGGGTCAGGAACTCAGGATCAGCCATTTCTTTTGGTGAGGTGAGATTTAGGGGTTGGAATAAAGAGTCAAACATAATTTATCCTTAGGCTTTAGACTTGTATACGGCCAAACATATGTCCGTGTCCATGAACGATAGGGGTAACAATTGAAAACATTTAACTACAAAGATGCAATTCTGGGAATTTGTGTTTGCCATGACACGAGTCACAATTGCAAATGAATTCCGTCCTTGTCCCTTTCATGCCCATAATTGGAGTATACCTGATGTCGTCAATATTAAGCCCATGTTATCTTGGAATGCCCATACATGGACATACTGTGTCAGTCTCATGTGGTCTATGACGTCAGAGATCTATGATGTCAGTTATCTCCATATTTAGGAAGAGTTTAATTTTTGCATTGGCAAAGTTTATCAGGAAAGATGGACACATGGATGGAAGAAAATCGTACTATAGTCTGGTTGCCACACAAAAAACTATTCTGTGACTACTTGAAAATGTAAGGAAAAAACATAAATAGCTGAGATTGAGGGCTATTTTGGTATATTCTTTCTTGCAGTGAACGAGCTAAGGTCCTCACAAATATAGTAATACAAACCTGCGTGCGTGTGCCTGCATGCGTGCATGCGTGCATGTGTGTGTGTAACAGTGTAACAGTAGGCCTCTATCAAGGTGTGTGACACCGTGCCCTTAAAAATAAAACGGCAGTGCCACGGACGAGAGACTCCGCAACAATAGGCCGAGCGGGGAGCCACAAATTGCCCGAGGGGAGGGGAAGGGAGGGGGGGGAGCAGGGTTCAGGGTTTAAATTGAACCAATAAGGCTGGGGTCACGCTAGGCGGAGCGCCAAGGTGGGGACTGTTGTTCCCAACCGAAAATTTGAAACAAGACCCTTCTGCACTGCAGTAATAATAATAACCAGTAAGGCTCCCTAATCGGGAGATAAGCGACCGTAGGTCACTTATCTCCACAAATAGGGCAAAAATGTGTTTTGCCAAAATCTTCCTGATCCATGTTGATGACATGAGTGTAGACATACTGTGTAGTGATTTTCGTGATTTTAGGGCAAAATCTGTAGGAGCAGTGTCCAAAAATGTGTTTTTAAAAATCGGCCTGGAGGAGGCGCTATATGGGACAGATTCATGTTGATGGGATGAGTGTAGACATACTGTGTACCGATTTGCGTGATTTTAGGGCGAAAATTGTAGGAGCAGTGTCCAAAAATGTGTTTTGCAAGAATTGGCCTCATGGTGGCGCTAGAAGAGGGCCATGTGAGAAATGAGGGGTGGGGTCTCCGCGCCGGCAAGGCGGACGAATAGGTACCGGCCCCGGCTGTCCCGGTCGCTCCTAGCCGGAGTTACGGCATTTTATGTGAGCTGCAGTGTAGGGGGTCCTCCACTGGGGGCGCCACCACTTTTGCATCCGTTCTGGAGCACCAGGAGTCGGTGGTCCCCGGGAATTCCCCGTGAGCAGCCCCGTTGGGGTGGTCATTTGGTCATGTTTGCGCATTTGGTCATTTTTTACATCTGGGGGTCCCTGGAGCTCTGGGGGTCCTTGGAGGTTGTAGTTTGGCAGCCAAGGAACGTGTGTGCAAAATTTGGCATGGATCGGGGCAACGGTTGCGGAGATATAAGCAGGGAAAAAGTGTGACGTGTGAGGTGTGACAGACAGACTGACAGACAGACGGAGTTACTTACACTTTGTGCAGGGTTTGATAGTAAAGTGCGACCTACGGTCGCAATAATAATTTGTGTTTGTCAAGAAAGCACAAAAGGAGGAGCGCACACCACACAAGTTGGTGAGGTGCGGACTGCAGACCACGCAGATAATAATGATTGAAAAGAAAGAGGTTGCACAGCTTGTTTTGGAAACCCTGAAGAAGACCGCTACATTCAAAACGTTGGTTGTCTAAATAAATGATTTGCATCGTGGCTGAAGAGCTGTGTAGTCTCTTTCTTTTCAATCAAATGTAGGCCTATGTGTTTGTAACACAGATTTTTTTACAAATAAAATGTATTCTCACGGGTCTGTAACTCTGAGCAGAAGGTGGGTTGAGTAAACAAAATGTGTTGGGTGTTTAGGTTACGATAATAACGACGCAGTTATAGAAGTAAGAAGTAAACATAGCGCTAGGGTGGCACAGTGGCACAGTGGCCCGCCTGCCCACTAACGCGGAGGTTGTCGAGGGGCAAAAACTTTTGCTAATTATATGGGGTCAACTTGTGGGTCGGGACCCCCAGGGGGGTCCCCAAATTATTTTGGGAAGGGTCCCCAGATGATTAACTTAATGTGCAACATTGTTTATCTCACTCAACAGTAAACAAACCAACATACAGTTTAAGTGTATAGAGGGTATGTGCACATTTTAAAACCTCTAAAATGGCAAATTAAACATTGGCCAATTTGTCAAATATTAGAGGCAGAAGTTGTGAAAATAGCAGATCTACATGCTCACAACGCCTCGCAACGCGAAAGAACCGTGTTATACAAAATGTAATGCCTCAACTCTTAGCGCTTGTAGGTGGGGGGTCCCCAGTTAAAATATGATTATTTTGGGGGTCGCGGACTGAAAAGGTTGAGAACCACTGGTCTACAGAGTGGTGACCACTGTTCATTGGATAACATTTGTAGCAGTGTGTGTCCTTCAGCGCCTCCCCATCTCATCATCCCGGGCTCTTAGCTGCCCAGCCAATCACGTGAGCGGCTAATTGCCTCGGAGCTGTAAATTAGCCAACTGCAGCGTGTCGCTGTAGATGTTCATTTGGCATTCAATACGCGGCCCCTGACCCCCCCTCTGGTCCTCTCTGTTCAGCACTATACCTAATGACCGGACATTTAAGGGCTCGTCTTTACACGTTCACTCTTCATTTAAGATGAAAAGACTCGTTCTGCAGCCAGCAGCCTCCGGAGATATGGATGACTATTTTCTTTTCTTCTTCGTGTCAAAATGAAGGTGGATAAAAAAATAAAATAATAACGTATGTTGCTATATATCAGTGGTTCTCCAATTCATTCATGTCAAGGACCCCCAAAATGATATGTACAGTATTTGGCTGCGGACCCCCATTTAAAAATATTTTGTTACAGGGACCTCCAAAAGCAAATATTTTCTTCTAGCAAAAAGACGTATACTCAAAGTTCACAAATGTTCACATTTTATTTTCCTTTCTAAAATAGCAGATCTACAAGCGCATAGCGTGGCACTGCTGTTTTTGAAAAGCTAAAATCTTAAAAGACACAGATGCTTACCTGGTTTTAATGTGTTAAAATGTATCTAACCACGCACACAGTTATTTGATGGTTTTAGTTAGATTAATGGGAGCGTGTCGATAGTGCAACAAACGTTCCATTTGTTCGATGCGGGCGAATGTTAACCTGGTGAAATTCTAACCTGGTGAAATGCTAACCTGCCGACGCTGGTGAATGCTAACCTGCCGACACTGGTGAATGCTAACCACTATGCCTAGACCTAACCCAAACCCTTAGCCTAACCTCAGTAAAGCTATGCCTAAACCTCACCCAAACCCTTAGTCGAACTACATACATACATTAATCAGAGAAATTAACCGCAACATACATTTGTACTTTTACTCAAGTTAATGCTTGAATGTTCTTGGAACAGAATATATGCCAGGCAGAAATCTCACTATTTCAAAAATAGCCAATCTACAAGCTCACAAAGAAAGTTAGAATATGGAGATTTGAGGTTTCTGCCCGACAGCGACGATATATTTAACTATGTTGGATCCATGGAAACTTATTTAGTTTTTAAATTTCGTGAAAAGTAGCACTTTTGGACATAGGAGTTTTCCATGCAACATGCGGTTGATATCTTACTAATAACCTAACGTCCGTGTCATCCATCCCATCAAAGCTAAAGATATCCCCTTCCCGTCACAGATTAAGGGCCACCTGTGTCACGCTATGACGCAACGGTGACGCCAAGGCAGAGCTATGTGCTCGCTTTCCTTAAAAGCCTTTTTTCCATTGCCAATTTCAATCTCCAAAAGCCCCACCAGAACTAACCAGAATCCAAACAAAATGAGTCAATATTAGAGTTGGAAGGAGTCAGAGAGCCGTCATAAGACCCTTTATTCATTCTGACATCAGGCCTGGAATGGAGCTGGATGCAGCGTTTTGCACTGGAACAGACTTTACGCCTCTATTCAAGTGGTGAAAGTGGGACTATATATTTCAACCACTTTTGTTGTCAAATAGCGGAAATACCAGCCTCGCGACACAACCGTTCACCTATTTTGGCTGAATTTTCACCTAACGCATTTCCCAGAATATTCACCCATTTCCACTGAATGTTTGCCTACAGTCTTTTCACCACAACTTTGCCTATTTCTTGCAGAATGTTTACCTAGCTATTTTCGTCAAATCGTCAACTATTTTCGACCAATTGAGTTTTTTTCCCCTTCAAAAATACTGTACATTTTCTGCCATCCCTAAACTTCCTTGTCCTTTTTTTTGCTATTTTGAAAAACATTTAGGAAAAAACTTCAAATAGTCGATCTACATCGACACGTTGTGAGCTTGTAGATCAGCTATTTGACATATTAAAAATGTTTTTCAAAATAGTAAAACGTGTCAAAAGAGTAAAAAATAAATAAATAGGGCCAATAGATTGTTTTTCCACCTCTGAATATAAACCTATTTTGTATCTGCTATTACTGACATGTCCAGAATAGGGATGCTAGTGGTAATGGCAGATTCTGAGGGGTTAACCCGCTTTCGAATAATGCACCATATTGTCATTGTGTCTTTGATTTGACTGTGCTTTTCTGTTATTTGACTTGTCTCGGAGTTCCTTTCTTCCCCATTCTAACTCTTTAAATAGAGAGCTTTTGCACACAAAAAAACAACACAAACAACTTCGCCCACTCTTCTACAGAGGTAATCTGCCTGATGTGACAATAAACGTTGCTTCCGATTGTGATCTTTCCAACTTAGCATCACAATAGCTGTAATTAGCTCCTCCATCAAGCTTGATACTCATGTGGACGTGAGGGCTAGACGCATGGGATGATGCTGTATGCAAATGCGTGTTAATCGGGTCCGTACGCAGATAGACATGTTGATTATACATCTGTTTACCAGCGCTGTCTGGGAGCATGTTGCTCAGAGGCTCACAGAGTGAGAGAGACAGAGATACATGAGACAGACAGACAGAGACAGACAGAGAGTCAGACAGACAGATAGACAGATACTGTAGATGCAGCTACGTCCCCACCGAAAGATAAATATCGTTCTAATCGCTTGAATAGCTTCACTTTGGTCAAGTGGTTCATTCACGCTGTCAATCAAACACTCGCACATGGAAACATCCAGACCCGGCTCTGAATTCTAATAAGGAGGCTTTTAGGCTAGCAGTAGCGTGTGCGGAAATAATAACGATATCAAGCAACTACAGTACACAGGGACGTGCATAGAATGTTAGAGAGGCAGGAGCTGACATTTCTAAAAGTGCCTTTTTGGTGAAAATATTGAAAATAGCAGACCTCCAAGCTCACAACGCGTTGCAGCGCTACACAGAGAGGGCAACTCTTTCAACATAAGATGCTGCATTCGAGTTCAAGCAATTCTCTTGAATGCTGCCTTCAGGTATGGCATGGAAAGAGGGCATGTGCATTTCTCTCACCACAGGGAAAACTGCATTCATGGTCTGGACACAGACGGATAAAAGGGCAGGGGCACAAGCCCCCTTTGATGTCTATGTGTGCATGTGCCTGACAGTACATGTCCTGACTAAAGGGCTGTCCACATTGTCTCCTAGCACCAAACCTTTTGTCGGAAAGTTCCGACTTTTTTCTGTGTCTCCAATAGGGAACAAAGCAGGCTCTTTGTGTCTCCAAAGGGAACCAGAATCACTTGGCTTAGGAATGCGACAAAAACCAAAAGATAGAGGTACCTTGTCTCCAGTGGCACATTGCTACCCAGCACCCAGCTGTCTTGCAGCGGGACGCTCTCGGGGGGCGTGGTCTGCAGCTCGGCTGGTGATTGGCCGGCCGCGGGGGCCGGGCTGCCAGTGGGCGGGGCTAGCTGCCGCGTGGAGCTGAGCGTGTGTTGGGCGTGCTGCGAGGAGCTCAGCGATTGGTTGAGCGCCGTCACCGAGGGCTGCTGCCGGTGAGGGGGCGGGACCGGGGGCAGCGCCGAGTGGTGATTGGGCGGTTGCTCTGTCGATCAGAAGGGAGAGGTGTGGTTAGAATAATGTACTGTAGATTACATAAATATATTTCGTACTGGTCTCACCAGCGATAGGTTACCCAGTAAGTTAAACACTCAGTTCAATGATTCCAGTAGAAGCCAGGACTTGTTTTTGAAGTTCACTAAACCAAAGTGTGAAACTGAAACAAAGCATAACAATACAGCATGTATCAGAATAAACGTAAATCACACACAATATGACATTATAAAAGGTTAAGTCGGTTAAGGTACTGTATACAGCCAAGAGGTGAATATAATGTATACACAATGCAACAAGGTAAGTAAATAATACTGCATGCAGTAAAAAAAAACGTATAGACACTGCATTTACTAACACGCAGGTAACCAAAGGGTTAATATTGCATACAGAAGCTGATTAGCAGTGCTGTACTGTATGCAACAGTGAGGTAGGTAAAACAAGATAACAACTCTCAACACTGCATATTAACATAGGCTACTGCAGTTCTCTTTTCACATGCTTACAAACAATAAAGGTGAGTATTATAGGTAAGACCGCAATTAATTAATTATGTACGTATGTTATGTACGTATGTCACGTATGTTATCTTCAGATTCAGATTCAGATTCCTTTATTTACCATTGTGTAACACACGTAGGAATTTGCTTTGGCAACATACAAGTGTGCATTCAATATTTTTTTCACAAGTAACATTAAACCAACAAACACAAAACAACACCGTGCAGAAAATAAATAATAAATAATATATATAAAGTGCAGTAGTGTTCAGTAGTGCGACATATTGCTGATGTCCCTAAGGACATCATTCATTATTTATCTATCAAGTTCTCCTCAAAATGAAATCTATCAGACAAGTTCTGCTCAAAATGATGTAATCTATCTCCTCAAAATGACGTAAGACAGGGCCCTTGAGGTGCGGCAAAAGGGTACTGTAGATCTTTGTGCCCATGGATACATGGTGTTACATGCGAGCCCACACAGTTTTGTAGGAACAGTGTTTCTAGTTGACATAGCCACCAACATTAGCATAGTCCAGTAGGCCATCATTAGCATTCAAAATGACATAGGTAGTAATTATACAACTTTCTGCTTTAGTTCACAAATAATGTGCTCTTACTGTATCAACAATATAAGCCTCATACACAAGTGTACTCACAGACATTGCATCTTAATAAGCATATGGTGTAAGATGGAGATTGCATAGATAACACTCTACTATAGAAGCACAATCAAAGATATTTAATTAATGAAGATAGCTCATCCTCATTGGATCCACTAGAGTGCGACATGGTACACAAATCCTACAAATTGACTCCTAAGTGGGCGCCGGCTCTGACTGCAAATCTCGCGCACGTCCTGTTCACTGGTGCCGCGAGATCCCGCGAGAGTGTGTTGCTGGGACAGCTAAAGAGCAATAATAAAGTTGATTTTCTCAGTTGTTGTGTCGCTGAAAAAAGCCACTTTAGTATGACAATTTTGTTAATATTATGTGGCTTGTGATGATCTGGTCCAATATTTAGTTCAGTGACTATAGCTTCTGAACTATTATTTTGCTCTGTGTTCACGTTAGCTCTCCCATTGTAAATGAATAGACTCCAAACATGCTTCCGCCTCCTAAAAAGGTATTTACCTACGTCACACAGAAACGGGAAGTACAGGTCTTTTGCACCCTCTTGCTATCGCCCTCTTGGGCACAATGCAGAGAATGCATTCTCTTCCTGATCTGACAACAACATCCTGTTTGTACAGGAAGTATAACTGGATGACTTTTACATGCAACTGCTAGTTGTTTAGAGCCCCCTACTGGGCTGGCAGTCTATTCAGTCCAGAACATGTTTTTTTTTTTTATCATAAGTAAAAGTGAAATTAGAACAATAAAAAAATCACAGCTCAGATTTTGAACGTGTTTTTTTTTATATGAAACATTTTCAAATATTTGAAATGATTTTTCAAACAATCGCTTTCGGCGATACAATGCATTGTGAGCTCGTAGATCCACTGTTTTTGGGCTATTCATTTATTTTGTATTCATTTCAGAGGCTTTTGGCCTTTTGGGGGGTGGGGGGGGGGGGGTGTTGAGGTTCTGCTAACCCCTGGCTGTAAACAAGCACAACCAACCATACGAGAGCAACAAATAACTGCAGCAAAGGACTGTGGGTAAGCAACGCGTGGACCCGCAGGCCGGGCCAGCAGTGTGTTTATGGCTTCACAAAGTGCCTCCTAAGCGCCTCACTGAAGCTCTTCCAACTATAATAATGCGTAGAAGACACAATGACAGCCATGATGGAGGAAGGGGGAAGCGGCATTTCCATTCCTGTCAGAGATGACTACAGTACAGCGCTCTAGACCCCTGCAGGCAGCTATACATTTAAATACAGACAACAACTTAGGCAAATGAAGGGGGAGCCTGACCGTAGAGAGTAGAGAGGGAAGGAAGAAAGAAAGAAAGAAAGAAAGAAAGAAAGAAAGAAAGAAAGAAAGAAAGAAAGAAAGAAAGAAAGAAAGAAAGAAAGAAAGATACACACATCAAAACGGCATCTGTGCTTTTTAAGAGCAGACCTGACTCATATCAAATGACACTCCATACTTCAGTTAAAGGCATGGTATGGTATGTAACTTCGCTCTGTGTTTACATAATACAATAATAAGCGTGAATACCATCATATCACCAGCAGTCATATCATCCACAGGAGTAGTGGTGGTGTTTCCCTGTAGAAACACATGGCCCTCAGGCTGTATTTTGGTTGTTTTCACTGCTTGTTTTGGTAGACGGGGATGACTTTTGGCCAACCACAACAAGAAGTGAAAACACAGCGAGAGGGCAATGTGTTTCAACACCACCACTACTCCAGAGGCTGATGATGACTGGGGGTATGGATGTAAATGCTCGGTGAAAAGAAATGTGAAAAACATTCAAGCAGTTCTGTCATTTTGGGTTTCTCCCCTAACATAGATTACATTGTGTTAATGGTCTGATCATTACTTGTGCAACAAGATCAAAAAGGTAAATATTCACCCCTCGTTTTGTTACGTGAACACTAGGGATGGGACGATATGAAAACTTTGTATCGCGATTATTGTGACCAGAGAAAATGCGATTTACGATATTATCGCGGTAATCAAAATATCCCCAACATCCATTATCCTGGGGCGGACAATTTGCCCAAATAATAGCAGATCTACAAGCTCACAGCACGTCACGTAGATTGGCAATTTTTTTGGCAGAGATTTGGTTGAGAGTGAAAAAAGACTGTATCAAGTATGTTATCTCCAGGTCCGTTTGACCAATTATAGTGGGTTTTATTGGTACAAGATTTGCAGCTCGGGAAGTTAAAAGATTAATTGATCCCAGTGCATGACGGAGGATCATTTCACGATGAATTTAAATCAGTTTTTTTATCACGATAAACGATAATAACATTTATCGTCCCATCCTTAGTAGTAGACACAGGGCAAAGTTATACACACCATGCCTTTAAGTTTAAGCTCATCCGTATGAGCAGATGTACGTGACTAATTAATAACTACGTTGACGACAGCGGACAGCCCATTTGCACTTGAAGTCGCTCTGGAACTCCATAAACTCGGGGTGAACCACGTCAGTTAGCGGGGGATGCTAAACAACCTCATTCCCCATGCAAAACAAATGCAGCACCACAGCGCTAATAGGCTCACACAAAACAGGACAAGGACGGGTCTGCTGTTTAACACACTGTAAACCCCCGCTGTGGTGCTGTTACACCTAAATTTATGCTCCGCGAGAACGGGTGGGCTCGTATGAATGGGGCCTTACTGACCAACCTAAACGGACGAAACCCCTGTCAATGTCAAGTACAGACAGGGGCGTCGCACCAAATTCGGGGGCCCTGGGTACAAGGCTTCACTGCGGGCCCCCCATGAATGTTCTTCATAGGGGGAGGAGGGGGTTTAACCCATTTAAACTGGGAACGCATTATTACGCGTTATTTTGTGCTTTAACTATTGAAAAATAGCAGATGTACAAGCTCACAGGGCGGCACCGAGTGCTGTGCTGCGAGCTTGTAGATCTGCTATTTTTGTAAAGTTGTGAAAATGTGTGCAAGTCTTTGAATATTTCAAATCCTTCTAAGGTTTTTTCAGAGGTGCTCAAACTTTTTCATAGGGTTAGGGTTAGGACCACCAAAATGATATGTATTTGGCCACGGACCCCCATCTCCAAACATTTAGTTCCAGGGACTCCCCAGAAGCAAGATTTTAGTTACAAATGTTTGCTTAAAAATACATAAGATTTGCACACATTTTCAGGACTTTACAAAAATAGCAGATCTACAAGCTCGCATCGCTGTGCGCTGTGAGCTTGTATATCAGCTATTTTTCAATAGCTAAGTATAAACTAATTAAGGCCTCTCCACCTTGTGCCCTAGAAACTCAGTCCCCCCCCCCCTTGTGACGCCCCTGACGTCAAGTACAGATGGAGAGAGGATACCTCTCTCTCTCTCTCTCTCTCTCTCTCTCTCTCTCTCTCTCTCTCTCTCTCTCTCTTTCCCCCTGTGCCCTCTCCCTCAACTCTCCGTCTCTTCGTGTCCATATGCTGTTTAACCGGCTTAGTAATTGTTCCACTTACACCAACCTCCGAGGCTAAATGCTAAACACTACAGACACACACTACACAAACACTACACAAACACTTACGCACACAATAATGTTCATCTCTAGGTGAGCATACAGGAGCCGTTAGCAAGCGAACATCTGTGCGGCGTCATAGCAAAAAATAATAACAGCTCACACACGCGCGCACACACACACACACACACACACACACACACACACACACACACACACACACACACACACACACACACACACACACACACACACACACACACACACACACACATTTGCATAATGTATTATTTTAAACCTTAAGTGGATTCTTTTTCAGGGCAGATATTTTGACACACACACACACACACACACACACACACACACACACACACACACACACACACACACACACACACACACACACACACACACACACACACACACACACACAAAGCTATTTGCATAATGTATTAGTTTAAATCTTAAATGTGTCTTTTCAGTGCAGACACTTTGACAGGTAAACACAGCTGTAGGTTGTTTCTGTGTAGCGGCATGACGGTAACCAACTAATCACTTAAACTAGTGGTGGATAGGATAGTGCTCAAGTACATTTACTTGACTACTGTGCTTTAAAGTCAAACATTTTGACTAAAACCTTTGCTTCTGAGGGCTCCTGGAACAACATATTTTGAGATGAGGGGTCAGCGGCCAAATACATATACTGTATTTGTGGGGTTCCTTGACATGAAAAAGTTTGAGAAGTTTCAGAAACCTGTTAGGATTTAGAAGGCTTAACGCAGGGGTCTTCAACAGGGGGGGTCCTCAGAGTTACTACAAGGGGTCCTCCAAATCTTTGTGTGACTTTTTTTCTCCTTTTTTATACTAACTACCTGAACCCTAGTGTCCATATTCTGAGAACTTTAGCCAAAAATAGCAGATCTACAAGCTCACAACGCCTCGCGCTGCAAGGCGCTGTGAGCCTGTAGATCCGCTATTTTCTGCAAAAAGGTTTGGTGTAGAGAGGAAAAAGTACAGAGTGAAAGGTCAAGTTTATTAAGTATTGACGGTTCAAGTAGTTAAATATCTGAAAACACAAATTTACATGAATCCAAAATACATTGATGATTGTGCCGTCAAACAATTAATCTATATGGAATCTATGGATTGTGGGGGTCCCTCCTTCTCTCTCGACTAAGGGGTCCTTGGCCTGAAAATGCTGAAGACCCATGATTTAGAAGACCTAACGGGTTAACTTTAGAATGTTTTATTTATTTATTATCATGATTTTTTTACGGGGGTAAAATGTTCTCCTGTACAACGGCTTTCCCAGAATAGACACCAGGTTGAGTGTTTAATTGGACATTACCTTCAGCTGTGTTTACCCGTCAAAGAGCAGCCCACAGACACATCCATCACTCTCTACCTGACACACACACAGATGGCGCGTCATATATCTGCATTATGGGTAATACGAGTGTGAGAGTGTGCAATCCGAGTGGGTGTGTGACCGGGTGTGTGTGTGTGTGGATGTCTTCTTGTGCAGCAGCACGTTGTTTGTGTGCGTGCGTGCATGTGCGGTGCGTGTGCCATGTGGGGGCGTGTGCGGGGCGTGCGTGCGTGCTTGTCTGTCTGTCTGTCTGTCTGTCTGTCTTTCAAAATTGATCTGAAAAACATCTATCAGGAGACCACAAGTGGAGATACAGTAAATGTAATAATTTCCCAAGAGTACATTCTTTATGCTGTGTTGATGAACACATTTTCTTATCTGTTAGCGTTAATGTCTTGCTGTACCACATGTAATTTACATTACTGACTAATAAAGTACAACGTGTGTGTGTGTGTGTGTGTGTGTGTGTGTGTGTGTGTGTGTGTGTGTGTGTGTGTGTGTGTGTGTGTGTGTGTGTGTGTGTGTGTGTGTGTGTTCTCGTCTGTCTCTCTGTATGTCCCTCTATGTGCGTGTGAACGTGTGCATGCATAGATTACTCCACCCACGCATAAATGTACAGCTAAAAGCTGTGTAAACCACTCAGATGTCAAAAGGATAATTAATCCGAAAGTCACAAAGCTGACTCCACGACGTGATTTCACTCTCACTCCCTTTCTCCCCTCTGCTCTCCCGTTGTCCCTCTCTGCCTCCATTACCATTTACAGTTCAGGCATTTAGCAGACTCTCTGAATCCAGAGTGATTCACTGTAGGCACGGTAAACACAAGATAACACATCAAATGCACAGAGACCACGCAGTGCCTGAGTAATCTAGGATCATAGGTATAACCAAGAACCTATCATCAGTCTAAACAGTATAATAATACCAGTAAGACTCCCTAATCGGGAGATAAGCGACCGTTGGTCGCTTATCTCCACAAATATCACAGCCTCCACCTCTCACGTCATACGGGCAGCCATAGTTACACCTGGAATGTTGAATCTCCATATATGGAGATAACCTACCCATCACACAAAGTCTGACCTCACCAGCCCATACCTGGGCATGGACGACTTATATCTCCATATACGGAGATGGCCATATATGGAGATACGATGACATCACAGAGTCCACAGCTGATGATGTGGCGTGATGTCATACAATACACAAACAAGCCCTATATAAAGGGGCAATTCTCACCAGGGAAGAGAGCATTCCCCACTAGCTGAGTATCTTAAGATGGTTGGATGTGATGATAAGCCACAAATAGGCCAAAAGTTTGTTTTACCAATTATCAAGACATACGGGCAGTTGACAGTTTGCCATTGTTACTCATTGAAGTTGAATCTCCATCTGAATCCCTTTTATGCCCATATATGGAGATCCCTGCTCTGAGTATCTGACATCACTAATCCCTTTTATGCCCATATATGGAGATCCCTGCTCTGAGTATCTGACATCACTAATCCCTTTTATGCCCATATACAGTATGGAGATCCCTAACAGAATCCATTTTATGCCCATATATGGAGATACCTGCTCTGAGTATCTGACATCACTGTGATGTCACCTGTTTATGCCTAAATATGGAGATCCCTGCTCTGAGTATCTGACATCACTGCGATCTCACCTGTGATGTCACAGTGACACATCACCTCAGTATCTGTGATGTCACAGTGACACATCACCTCAGTATCAGGCGTTACACGTATACATTGAGCAGGGCAAAGGTGTGACGTGTGTGACGGACGGACGGACGGACGGACGGACGGACGGACGGCCGGTGGAGGTTTTCATACTAAACTGCGACCTTACGGTCGCAACAACATAATAAATAAAGAATGTGGTATCTACATACAGTAACGTTACATTTCAACCTCTCAATGGGGCACATACTCCGACTGCCAAGAGAGAGACCGGCAAGTGTGGCAATGGACTGGATGCCAGAGGGTGGAAAGAGGAAGAGAGGGAGGCCAAAGAAGACGTAGAGACAGACAGCCAAGGAAGATCTGAGCGAGATGGGAGTCAGCTGGCATGGAGCACGAAGGGTCGCCAGGGACCGGAGCAAATGGAGAGGACTCGTCGCCCAATGTTCCAATAGGAACGGGAGGAACTAAGTCTAAGTAAGTCAACCTCTCGCGCCCACACACACAATTGAGATGACTGCTCCGAGTTATGGTTTTGGTGTGTGCGCACACAGTATATGAGGGATTGAATGTAGGAGTCTCAGAAGTAATGTTGAAGAACCCAGACGCATCAGTGATGTCAGTCATTGTTTTCACTACTTTTCAGGATTTAAATTCAAAACCAAAGCTGCACTCTGCCGACTGCCGAGGTGCCAACGTGCGCAAGTAGGCCTATACTTATGTGCCAGCAGCTGAGCGCACCAAGAGGTGCACTCACCATTGGCATCACCAGGTGTGCTGGTCCCTCATTGGCAGTTAATGATGACGTTGCCAGAAATGCTGGTCCCTGATTGGGCTACGGGCTTAAACACACCGTCCGGCTGGGCGGCTGGCTGGCTGACTACCTACCTACCTACCCAGCCGAACACAGTAATTGTGCACTCTGTTGGCGCAAGTACAGTAAATAGCAAAAGTATCAGCTTGCAGATCTGCTACTTGACCGAATTCACGTTACGCAACTTCCTGGTGCTGACGTCACGGTTGAAGGGGAAAACCCTACTAAAAGCCCAAAGAGTTAACACAGAAATCGCAAATCTCATGCAATTTCCGAATAGTACAGTATAAAATGCGGCTAGCATGATCAAGAACACAAGATAGTAAAAGGCACAAAGCATTATAATTTACTTTACCGTTCGAAATAATGATTTGTTGCCTTTAAGTCCAGCAATTTCTGTATTAATTTACCCTTCAAAGCTGACGTCAGCACCAGGAAGTTGCTGAGTGCGTGTGCGCGGGCGGGCCGTGAATAGGGTCTCTTTTGATGCTTTTGTGTGACGCTGTATCAAGTAGGGTGTTGATTTACGGGAAAATGAATTAGAATATGGAGATAAGAGTTTTCTGCGTGTTTATACGTGTAAGTTAAACAACAGCGTCAGCAGCCCACGCAAAGGAGAGGAGAACAACAAGTAGGATAATGCGAGCGTGAAACATCTGAGAGTGCTTCCACGTCGGTGTGTTTGGTCTTGTGTTTATGTTGTTCTCATAAACACTTCCATGGATTAAATGTGTTGTGATGTCATTTGTGTTCTCGGTGCTCTGCCTTTGAAAGGCCGATAGCGTCCATGTGGGAGAATTAGGAGAATGGAACAGTGGTGAGAGTGAGCTATAAACACACACATCACCGTACTGGCTGGAACATATTGTTGTTGTCGGGCAGAAACCTCTTATCTCCCCTTTTTCCTTTCGTTCCTTTCATTTAGTATATTAATACTACATTGTCCCACAAAAGTGGCAAAAGTAGTATTATTCTGAGCCTATTTTGGGGGTAAAATGTTTCTTGTGCGTACGTACTTGTGCATGCATATGTCTATAGCCAATCTACAATCTCATCGCGACATATGTGGTGCTTGTATCACCTATTTTTGTTTTTTTATAAATATTGAACCGATGAAAAGTATTAACAAGAGCTTTGTGACAAAAAAAACTACATTGGATCTATTGGAACACGGTTTTTGTCCTGCCCTCCCAAATTTTCAAACTGTTTTAGACTTACAAGGTTTCTAAACCTGACAGCGAACGTAATATAGTCTGCGCTTTTACGGTTACAGTTATGACAAGACTCAGGTTGAGGCTCTAGGATTATAAGATTAAGCATCTAGGTGTTATGTTTAAGGTTAGCGTGCAGGGTTAAGGTTATAGGGTGTTACATAGCAGGGTTAGTGACAGGGATTCTAACCACAGCATCGCTATTCTGACAAAAAAAAAACAGTAGCCAATCAACCAACTGTTTGTGGGGAGAAAAAGGATTTGGCATGTATAGTGTAAAAAAAAAGTGTACCAAGAACAGTTGGCAACTAAGTTTTACTAAGTATAGAGGGGTTCAAGTAGACAAGGTTAGGTTGGGCCAACTACAACGTTTGAAAAATGTCCTCCCTCCAGAGATAGTGACCGAAACGTGTGTGCGCCAGTGTGCGCACGTCTTTGGGGTCCAGCTGTACGTTATAATCCGTCTCCTTTGGATGTTGGCTCACAAACTGAGACATGTAATCTCCTGGCTCAATCACACCTCCAAGGTCCTCTCTCTCTCCTCTCTCTCTCTCTCTCTCTCTCTCTCTCTCTCTCTCTCTCTCTCTCTCTCTCTCTCTCTCTCTCTCTCTCTCTCTCTCTCCTCTCTCTCTCTCTCTCCTCTCTCTCCCTCTCTCTCTCTCTCTCTCTCTCTCTCTCTCTCTCTCTCCATCTGTCTGTCTCTTTTCTCTCCATTGTTTGTTGTCTGTGTGTCTCTAAGCCCATTTAAACGCGACCCGCTGCTGTTGCAGGTGGGAATGTTTCCCCGTTATTTATGTCGCCCCGCTGTTCCGTATTGATGGGACCGACACGGAACCGAGGGGGTGGGCATATGTTGTTGTGCCCCCGTCGAGGCCAGCAGCAGAGGATGAATCTATGTCTGGTGTTACGCCCATTATATGTTCCCGTTTTTTCCTGCCCACGACGCCGGTGTCCGGTGTTGTTGTTGGGCAGAAAACTGTTATGTCCATATTTTAACTTTTTGTGTAGTTTTTGTGTTTTTTTATTTTATTTTATTGTATTATTAACGCCCTACTTACTACAGCATCCCACAGAAGCATCAAAGTAGCAGATCTACAAGCTCGGTACGTGGCACAAAGCTACACATTTTGAGCTTATAGATCTGACTAGCTTTGAGCTTATAGATTGGACTTTCCGACGTGCAGCTTTCCGAACTCTGATTCGGGGGATAATGGTTTTCAGAAGTTCCGTGTGATGTAATTTTGTAGTTGAACCAGACGTTCGGACCTTTTCAGACGAAAAGTTTGGTTTCAGACATCAGAGGGAGTCCTGTATGGACAGGCATTTACTCAAGTACAATTGTAAGCTACCCTTGCTTTAGCTTGAGTGTTTAAGTTTTTCAATACTTTATACTTCTGCTTCACTACATGATGATGATGATGATGATGATTTTTCATGCTTGGCTTCCAAGGAAGCCCAGCCCATATGGACTTACAGGACACTTTACATTTCATTTAACAAAAACAATTCACCTACATCTCAGAGGTCACGGTTAAATGTTTTCACTCCAATGCGATAATTTGAAAACCTTAGTTCTGTGAATTCGGTTGGAAACGGTTGCAAATCTGAACAGATATGAAAAATGTAATCGTTGTGGTCATCTTTGTAAATACCGCTCAGTGTATACTCGCAGAGGGATTGTGTTTGTACCACATGCTGTTTACATTTCTTACCAATAAAGTATTCAATCAATCAATCAATCAATCAATCAATCACTGAAAAAGCATTTCTAAGTGTGGTTGGTGGGTAGTTGCGTCCCGTCGGAAGAACCCTATAGCTATGAAGATGAAACAGTTCCTTATGGAAACCAGAAATGTTTTGCCACAAGGTCTTTTCTTTCAAAAACATATTTAGAAAAAGTAAAACAAAAACCCACCCACGCGTGCACACCCACACACTTGCACACCACGCGGGAAAATACCTGGCTGCAACTGACAAAATGTGCAGGAAGTTGGGGAAAAAGTCAAACAAAAACCCACCCACGCACACAAGCACTCGCACGCACGCAGTGCCACGCACGCACGCACGCACGCACGCACGCACGCACGCACGCACGCACGCACGCACGCACGCACAGGGAAATAGCAGCAAGATGACAATGTGCAGGGAAAGTATGTACCTCCCAGAAGGCTCATCAAGTAGGTCTAATTTCCCCTCCATTCCATTGTAAATAATCTGTCCTATACATTACATTCAGAGGTCAGTATGAGCACACTGCGCTGCCAAAGAACGCAGCGTGGACCCTTCCTGTCAGGAGGAGCCAACAATGATCCAAACGGGCAGAAGTTCTTCTCCATCACTCCGTTAAAAAACAGCCAAGACTCAGCAGTTGTTTTTACGCAACTCGATCGCTTCCTCTGGCTACGCCTCGCAGCACATCTTTATGCTGGTTAACCACGTTGACCCTGTTCTGTGGGGGGGTCGTCCGGGGGAAATGGCCGATCTACAAGCCCACAAAGCTGTGAGCTCAATAGCTTGAGCTTGTATAGCCCATAGATGCGTGAGCTTGTAGATCAGCCATTTTAGTGTATAGAGCGAAAGGCTGTGGACTAACTAACTAAAAGCATTTTTAACCGTCTTGTCCCTATATTTTGGGCATGCTACTAAATAAAACTCGAATTGATCGATAGATCGATCGATCAATCAATCAATCAATCAATCAATCAATCAATCAATCTAATCATATAAGAAAAAAACATTCAGTACAAGAATAGGAAAAATACAGTGAGATGTTTAGCATATTTAGCAAGTGAAATCAGGAGGAGACCTAGTATTTGGGGATGTTAGGAAATCCAGTCAAGCAAGTATTGTGTTACAATTGGTTACACACTTAAACATAATGCGTTGTGAGCTTGTACTGTACATATTTTTGGCTAAATATTCCCTGCAGAATAGGGATGCTGCATGGGGTTCAAGTGGTGAATGTTTAATAACTTTCAAATACAGCCGAAATAGAAGATCTATAAGCTCACACCATTTCACGACACAATGTCACGGCGCCTCCAGAAACAGCTCCTGCGAGAAGATAGATTCCCTAGTTGACGTGATTAAAGTTCTTCATGCAGATGTGAATATTATCTGCAGAATTGCATGCTTTTCTTTTTCATCACCTGAAAGATTTAAATCATTATTACAACATATTAAATGCCTGGACTTATAAGCCTGAGCTGCCCAGGGCCGCGTTCTGAGCTGTGAATGGACCTGAAATCAATCACGTTGTGTGGATAATTCCAAAGTAATACTCCAGCCACTGGACTGGCCGCAGGCGCACGCAAACCAAATCACTAAATTGCAGATGAGTATCTGTTACTTGTAGTTAAGTCACTACAATGTGGAGGAGAAAGACAGGCCCCAAAGCTGAGAGGGAGACGGTGTGGTAGAGGCAGACAGTAGGAGAGCTGAGAGGGAGACAGTGTAGGAGAGACAGACAGTAGGAAAGCTGAGAGGGAGACAGTGTAGGAGAGACAGACGGTAGGAAAGCTGTGAGACAGACAGTTTTAGGAGAGACAGACAGTAGGAAAGCTGAGATGGAGACAGTGTAGGAGAGACAGACCGTAGGAAAGCTGAGAGACAGACAGTGTAGGAGAGACAGACAGTAGGAAAGCTGAGAGGGAGACAGTTTAGGGGACAGACGGTAGGAAAGCTGAGAGGGAGACAGTGTAGGAGAGACAGACAGTAGGAGAGCTGAGAGGGAGACAGTGTAGGAGAGACAGACGGTAGGAAAGCTGAGAGGGAGACAGTGTAGGAGAGACAGACGGTAGGAAAGCTGAGAGGGAGACAGTGTAGGAGAGACAGACGGTAGGAAAGCTGAGAGGGAGACAGTGTAGGAGAGACAGACGGTAGGAAAGCTGAGAGGGAGACAGTGTAGGCGAGACTGAACTCCACCGCGGACTCATGGACACACTGATGTTAACGACAGCATATTTTCGATGTCAGATAGAATTTCTTTTTGTTCCTGCAGAAGAGCACCAAAAAAAAGGAATGTCCAATGTTTTCTTTGGCCAAAATGTACCACCCACTCAGTTCAAACACAGAGCACAAACCAGAGGGAGGAGAGAAAAGTACAATCCTTCTAAAGTGCTTATTCCTCTGCTCGCAACTCAAAACCACTAATAAGGAAAAAGAGATCGTGCCATCTGTTTCTGGACGGAAAGCCATGACCTCGGTCAGTACCACCAAACGCACACGCACACACACACACACACGCACACACACACACGCACACACACACACGCACACACACACACACACACACACACACACACACACACGCGCGCGCGCACACGCACACACACACACACACACACACACACACACACACGCACGCACACACACACGCACACACACACACACGCGCGCACGCACGCATGCGTGCAAGTCCGCACAACTTTGACAACAACAGAAATTGTAAGATTTTGTCCTTGGAGAACTAATTTTGAGAAAGAAAGAAAGAAAGTGTACAAATCTCAAAGTTAAGGGTGTCCTTGGAAATATTTTTTTTTAGAACCACTAGTACTAGTGGACTCCTACATAGTCCGTCATAGTAATCAGTGGGCTAGGGCAAATGTCTCAAACTCAGATTTCTTTCTTTATAGCCAACAGCTCACAACACATCACGTTGTGAGCTTGTAGCCCCACTTTGAGGACCACTGGGCTATAGCAATGTTCTCAAATGTTTCAGATTTCTTGCAAATGTCATCCCAGTCCAAACCTTCATGCCAATCAGGGAAGCATTGAATCCCATCGTTATAGTCTTTGGTATGATGACTCAGCATGGGGATTGAACCCCTGACCTCAGGAACTCTCAGGGCGGACACTCCAACCACAGGTCCATTGAGGTGGTCAAAAAGAAAGAAAAAAAGCTGGCGTAACTAAACACATTTGTGGGAAGCCCAGCGGCCACCTTGACTTGGGAAATCCCACAAAGTGATGGATCTAATTTGGACCACGGTGGCTCTGCAGAACATACGTTTTGGAAGGAGCCGTTTTCAAAGTTGGACACCGGCGTTTAACTCTTTTACTGCAATTTAGATTGTTTAGTCTGCTCACGGCCATCAAAGTAGTTTACCTTTGCGATTGTATAGAAAAATATCCATCCATTTTTTCCAACCGCGATCTTTGATAAAATACAGGCGTATCTCAAGTCGACCGGGCGCTGCTGTTCCAATGAACGAGGTTGTCCCTCGGTTGTACCAGTTGTAGAGCATAGAAATGGAGAAACAGGATCCAGCCATAGAAAATGACCAGAAAAGTGATCCCGCCGCCATTATTGTTTATGTGTGTTCAAGATTTGAGACTAGCGTTACTGGTGTGGCTTCTGCTGCAGACACACGCGCCACCCCTCATCTGCTCTGACAGGCTCTGCTCAGACAGGCTCTAAAGAACGAACGCTTGGTATGGCGGCTGCGCCGCGTGAAAAAAATAAACAAGCGTTCATTCGGCGGCAAAAGAGTTAATACAAGGTTTCTGTGTGACAGAGACGATATTTGAATAGAGGTACCCACCGTTTGTCAAATACGTCTGCTGATTATAACCATAATAGTAGGGCAGGAGAGAGGGGTCTACCAGCACCCCAATGACATGTTTTCGAAACCTGTTTTTTTTGGACCGTTATGATGTCTAGTTATGATTTCTGCTTGTTGCCATCGCCAACTAATGCCCCATGGGGTTCATTTTTAACCTTTTCTCACAACTATTCCCGATCTGAACCATACAATGGTCATAACAGAAAATGCCATAACGCTTGATGTAAACAACCTACAGGGACAAATGAACACACTTTTCTATATGATTTTGACCCAGGGAATTCATTAAAGTGGTTATTTTTTACATTTAAGCACATCTTGACCCTATTTCAGGACAGAAACGGCGAAGAATAACCCAAAAATGTTCAAAACACGTCTATACTTCTCTTTGTACAGATGAATTAAGGTGTATTCTTTTGATACCACAGGTTTTTTAGGACCCTTATGATGTCTAGTTATGATTTCTGCTTGTTGCCGTGGTCAACTAATGTCCCATGGGGTTAATTTTTAACCTTTTCTCACATATCCCCAATTAGTGTGGGGATTTAGGGGAGCAAATGCTAAATTCGTGCAATTTTGACTTAAAGCGCGAAATTTTGCA
>NC_137812.1:21770801-21783507 GCF_963921795.1 Nannobrachium achirus
AAAGCTACAATCGAGTGGAGCTGGCTTCAACTTCAGCCAGCAAAGTGACCGATATGCTGTGTCGCTTTGTAACTTTTGGCAGTTTGATCTGCCAGCATTATGGTAAAAAAAAGAAGAAAAAAAAGGTTAGGGATTACAATTATGATAACGTTTTAGGATCGAGGTTAGACATGTAGAGGTTCAAAGGTTGGAGTTATACCTGATTCTAGTTAGTTGCGAGTTAAAATGAGATAGTATTATATTATATATATATATATTATATTTATGTACGAATAATGCTTTTTTAAGATAAGAATGGCATTCATAAAATTGGCATCTGAAAAATGTTGACGACCTTGCAAGTGTATACAAACGTGTAGTGTCTGCATGTGTGTGTGTGTGTGTGTGTGCGTGCGTGCGTGCGTGCGTGCGTGCGTGTGTGTCGCTGAAAAGCAATAGAGTGATAAAGCTTCAGCCAGAGAGTCCAAGCCAAAGCAAAGGAGAGAGAGAGAGAGAGAGAGAGAGAGAGAGAGAGAGAGAGAGAGAGAGAGAGAGAGAGAGAGCCTAACGTCCCCAGGAAGAGACAGAGAGAATGAGTGAAAGAGGTCAGCAGAGGCGTCAGGACTCGTGTGTGTCCGAGCGTGAAAACTCATTCCACCTCCAGACAGCCAGCCAGCCAGGGGACAGCCAGTGCTGCCTGGCCCACCCGCAGGCTGCCTTTCTGGGGCAGGGAGGGACCACTCTGTGACCCACCACCACACTGCTGGAGCTCCAGCACACAGGGGAGTGTGTTACATTTCAGACACAATCCATTATACGTATTCAATATTCATGTATACTTATTCAGATATATTGTGTTTCAAGTCATGATTAATTTACAGTATGTTACAATATCTGATCTTCTCAATAAAATATAATATTCTCCCGTCCCAGTTCTTGCTCTCAATCTCTGAATGCTATATAGAGTCTGGAAAAAACACCTCCTGAAGTCCCAGTAACGGAAGCTGGCATTTCTGTTCACGAAGATATTTTTTGATTTTCTATTTCTGCTAAGCAGCCAGCTATATACTGTATACTTAGATTATTTTAATTTAAATTAAGATGTGCGCCAATGTAAAGACGACAGAGAAGTGGGGAGGCTTCCGGTGCTTCTGACTGTATGCCGGAAGCACTTGAAAATTGTGGGAGTCAACAGTCTGGCCACGCGAGACTACGTCTGTGCAGACATTGAGCTGTTTGGACCGACTTATCATCACTGTCGGGCAGTTTCTCCAAGTTTCAAATGTGTACGTTTTTCTATTTTCTTTTTTTTGTGTGTAAATTAAAGCACTACTTCATCATACAAAAGTATAGTGTCACACAAAAGTAGTGGAAATAACAGATGCAGAAGGTTTTGGACATACAGTACAAGGTTTCCACTCGCCAACGACGTTATGCTGCTTGATATTATCTCACAATACTACTTCATCATTTAACCCTTACATACTTTGTCATACAACTTGGAAAATATCCAATCTAAAAGCTCTAAATGCATATCGATTTTTGATATAGTGGTTGCACGCACGCACGCACGCACGCACGGCCACACACACACACACACACGCACACACACGCACACACGCACACACACACACACACACACACAGTTGTACCTCTGATACATAACATGCCACCATGACGCTTAACAGGAGGAAGAGAGAGAGAGAGAGAGAGAGACATTTCCTTCTGCTTGGATGGGTTTGAACAAAATGCCTTGAGGGAGACACCTGCCATTATCATCTGGAAGAAGACGTGCACACACACGCACGCACACACGCACGCGCGCACACACACACACACACACACACACACACACACACACACACACACACACACACACACACACACACACACACACACACACACACACACACACACACACACACACACACACACACACACACACACACACACACACACACACACACATCTTATCATCATCATTACCCCTGAGGGATCAAAGCCGTAGTTTCGATTTTTTTTCTTTCAACATTCTGACAAGTCTATTACTGTCCTTTATGAGTGACTGTAGGAGAGACATACGGTAGGAAAGCTGAGAGAGAGACAGCGTAGGAGAGACAGACAGTAGGAAAGCTGAGAGAGAGACAGCGTAGGAGAGACAGACCGTAGGAGAGCTGAGAGGGAGACAGTGTAGGAGAGACAGACAGTAGGAAAGCTGAGAGGGAGACAGTGTTAGTCTCCCAACAATAATCCACTGTCTACAGTACATTTGTCTCAGAAGGCAGGTGGGAGTTGTTTATCGAGGTAAAAAGAACATTTTGATGAATAATACAGCAGCTATATTTATTATGTCAAGGTACATTGCAGAATACATTGTGCAACAAAACACTTTGCAGTCACACAGAGTCTTGAATGTTTGAACAACCCAGAAGTGTGAACTTCAATATGTGGATGTACGGTCCATTAGTACAGCCGTGGGCCCCGTCTATACCGGGCTAATTTATGACGTCCGACAGTATCACACACACACACACGCACACACACACACACACACACACACACACACTCTCTCACACACACACACACACACACACACACAGGCGCGCACACACACACTCTACAAAGCAGGAAACCCTAACTGTCTCTGCCTCGGATTGACTACTGCGTCAACCGTGTGCGCGTGTCCATGTGTGTGCGTGCGAGTCTCTCTCGCTCCGCCCCAGTGACTGTTATTGGAATTCCTTTGCTGTAAAATTGCTGTTTTCATGGCTACTGCGTCCGACAATACACATCGACTGTGGAAAGAGGGCAGAAAAAGGAGCTCGAGTGGACGAGGGAGCGAGAGTGAGAGAGAGAGAGTGGGGGTGGGATCGGGGGGTCTAGGGGCGTAGAACAGGGGTCTTCAACATTTTCAGGCCAAGGACCCCTTAGCTGAGAGAGAGATGAAACATTATCATCTGGTAGAAGACATTCTACCTTTTCATAGATTCCATATAGTTATATTGTTTGACAGCATCCGTATATTTTGGATTCATGTCAATGTGTATTTTCAGACATTTAACCACTTGAACCTTCAATACCGAAAATAGCCAATCTACAAGCCCACAATGCCTCGCAGCGCGAGGTTTTTATGCTTGTAGAACTGCTATTTTTTTCTGCTAAGTTCTCAGAATAAGGACACTAGGGTTCAAGAGGTTAATATAAAAAAGAGAAAAAAGCTTCTATGATTTGGAGGACCCCCTTTGTATAGTAGACCCTCTGTTGAAGACCCCTCTAATAATGTGACAGAAAGCCAGAGTGTGACGCTCAATTCTATACTTTGTCATCCGCGGTGTCCGGCCCCTTCGAAGACATCTAACCTACAAGCTCACAACGCGGTGCGCCGCGACGCGTTGTAAGATTGTAGGTCAGCTGTCTGCGGCGTTCCGACACGCCGGCGAACTACGGAGTGTAAAACCAAGCTTGAGAGGCATCGGAAAGACGGAGCGTGAAATAGAAAGACAAAGCGGCGTAAAAGGCGGGAGAGAGACGACAAAGAGTGCAGAGAGAGGGAGAGAGGTCTTCTGTAGAGGGACGATTTAGTCAGTGTTTACAAGCCTATAATGAGGACCGTACACAACTAGTTCACTGATCCAATGATATGCATATCGCCACTGTCAGGGCAAGAACCCTCTTATCTTTTTTGTGTAAATTAACATCCTCTTGGTCACACTACAGCGGCACACAAAAGCATCAAAAGTAGCAGCGTCTACAAGCTGGAAACTGTGCTGATTTGAGCGTGTAGTTATGCTGCTTTTGCTGTCTTTGAATTTGGTGGCTGAAAAGTAACGGTTTTGGACATAATATGAGGTTTACACAGGACAGAGACGTTGTTGGCGCTGTTTTTAATGGAAAAAAAGTGTTCCAATGGATAAAATACAGTTTTTATTCAGCCATAAACTCTTATTAATTCTTTTCATTTGGTTTAATATGGCTAAAACGCAAAGACACACTTACTTCCAAACTCAAAGTATAAAAAATAGGGCATTATAGGCAAGCATTTACAAAAAGAAAACTGCTGAAAAGAAAAACATCTATTCCAGAAATAGATTGCTCAAAAAGAGCAGACCTACAAGTTCACGACGCAAACGCATATAGCGACACGATTTGAGCTTGTAAATCAGCTTATTTCACGACACTGTCACATGATAAATTATAAAACGGGGTTATTCATTTATGCAAAAACATAAGGAGATGAAACGTGGAGATAAAAGGTTTCTGCCCGACAGCGGCGTTATGAAGTATTTATCTTCCGTATAATGTAACAGAATAATTGATAGTGTCTTTATAATAACTTTATAATGACTTTTTGTTGAATTATTAGCGTCCCTAAAAATAGTCTCAACCCTCCTGACATTATTACACACACACACCCTCCCCCGATACCCATCGCCGGCTTTTAAACGTCGTCTTTGACGGAGACAGAGCTCTCATTTACATTTGACATTTTATGAGTTTTAGCTTTTATCCACAGAGAATTACGCCATCAAAAGTATAACATTATGCTTCAGTTCCTGGACCGGCAATGTCACGGAGACGGCTTATAGGAGAGACAATCTGTAGGAAAGCTAGACAGACGGTAGGAAAGTGAGTGAGACGGCGTCGTAAAAAAAAAAGTCTTCCTTCTTAATGTTACTTATTGAACATCACTACCATAGAGCGTCTAATGAACCGTGAGACCTTCTTATAAAGAAGACACTCAAAGCAGAGGAAAAAGGGATTATCTCTTCCTCTCTCTCTCTCTCTTTCTTTCTCAGCCTCTCTATGTCTCTCACTCTTTACGACGTCCCTTTTACCCTGTCTTGAGTCGTTCTCTCCCTCTAAGGCTGATTGGCTCGGAGAGCGTTTTAAGTGAATTGGATCATGTCTAGGAGGGCTAGGGGGATTAGTTCTGCAAGGCAACAAGCTCAGCTGGGGGAAAATAAGAGTGTCGGTTGCACTCGCGTCTCGCTAATAGACGCTTTTTTACTGAGTCAACAACTGGAGACCTTATAGTGTTGTAGGTGAAAATAAGACAAACACTGAGCCCCCAAAAATCTAGGCGGACGACTGACGTGAAATAACCGATCTTTGAGAAGGTAGAAGATCTAGATAGAAGCTGAAGATATCCAGTGATGGCAAGGCGGCACGCTATTATAGGCTAGCTTATGCTAAAGTCATTGTTCGTTTGAAATGCAGAAAAATGCAACCATCAAATGTAATGAAATACAAATTATGAACAAAATTGAACAAACCAATAAAACAAATAGGAAACACATCAATGTTAGTGTGCTGTTACTTTTCAAAAGATTGCTGTGAAATGTTGACGTTTCCAAAAGTTACGCATAAGCCACTATAGCCTAACGCGGACCAGTTTGTGTAGGCAGATGGGCGGGCGCGGCGAATCTCTCCGCGAGCCTCTGGCCATTAGCATGTGTTCTCCTCCCCCCACCCCCCTCTGCTCCTCTGCTCAGCGCAGAGAACGCTGCTGCGTCATGACGTCAACACATTCGGTGAGACGCTCTCTGCACTCTGATTGGTTAGGGAAATTCTACACTTCCTCCAACCGTTTATAATAATTCACAAGATCAGGTGGTTGTTGCAATTGCCTGCACTGCAATACACTGCATATGTTGCGCTATAAGGAAACAACTCCATGAACTGTAACAATGTGTGTGTTCCGCTGTGTTGTTTGCCCTCAAATTCGGCAAAGCACCGAAATACCTGTACAGTATGTGTCTCAACCAATCTCTCCTTCTCTCTCTCTCTCTCTCTCTCTCTCTCTTCCCCCCCGCCCACCTGTTGTTTTGGTGCTCCTCTTCAATGACCTCCTCTCCTCTCTGCTTCTTCTCATCCTCTGCTCCTCTCTCATTCCCTCTCATCTCTCTCTCTCCCTCTCTCCCCTCTGCAATGTTAAGCTTAAGGTTTATGCTTCGTCGGACGGCGGTGTGTGTGTGTGTGTGTGTGTGTGTGTGTGTGTGTGTGTGTGTGTGTGTGTGTGTGTGTCGAAATCAGCAGACCTACAAGTTCACAACGCGTTGTGGCAGCGACGCGTTGTGAGCTTGTAGGTCTGGTGTTTTCGGGGCCGTGTACCACCTCGCTGTGCGAGGAAGCATGAATTAGGCTTTAGTAGGCTATGGGCAGCTGCAGCCCAGTGCAATGACCCTCTAACCCATCCATCTCTCTCTCTCTCTCTCCTTCCCTCCCTCCGATAGATTCCCTTCTGCCAAGTCTCTCTCTGCCCTCTCTCTCTCTATTTCTTTTCCTTTCTGTGTGTCTTTTTTTTTTCTTTTTCTTTTCTTTCTTTCATTTATTCACACTTTCACCCCCGCCAAGTTGTTAGTATGTGAGGCTGCCTTTCCCTCAGTCGCCGACTTTAGCATCTCTCTCTCTCTCCACCCCCCTCTCTCTCGGTACAACAGTGTGGTTCACGACTGCTTGATTTACTTGAGTGACTCCACTTTTGCAATCAGGCCCTGGACGTGCGTATGCACATACACACAGCCCGTAAAGGTATTACCTATGGTGGAAAGTAATAACTAAATACTGTATTATGAATTCCAGTGCTGTAACCTAAAGTTCAATGTTGAGGTATCTTCACTTTACCTGAGTATGTTCATGTTCATGCTTCAATACTTTGTACTTCTAGTCAGTCAATATTGTACTATTTAGATCTCTCTCTCTCTCTCTCTCTCTCTCTCTCATGTCTACCAGCCACTAATGTGTGTATTGTAGTTATCTAAATCAGAGACATGCAGCAGATCGAAGGCTATCTCCATGCAGCCCTCCCCTCTCCCGCCTCCTTCATTGATTGGGTCTGGATGCTTGTGGACAACCATCTCTCCATTCCTCCATCCCTCCATCTCTCCATCTCTCCATCTCTCCATCCCTCCATCCCCTTCTCATAACACACCTCCCGTCTCCATGGATCAACATTGTAAGTTCTCTGGTAATATGGACTGCATTTATATATTATCGTCAGTGTCGGCTAGAAACCTTGTATCTCCAAGTTTCAAATTTGTATGTTTTTTTTTTGCTGCGTTGTGTGCATGTAGATAAGCTTTTTCATTATTTTAAATTGTAAAATACAATTAAATGATAAACACAAATCAAACGGTTTGGACATATGAGGTTTCCAACGACGGAGACAATTATTATGGAATGTTAATTGTACTGCATTCCTATAGCAAGGCTTTCCAAAGCACTTCTCCCAAAGCGCTTCACAATACTGTATGTCTCACCTTCACCCGTTCACACGGCAAGCACACACACATACACTCATCGACGGCAGAGGAAAGCATGCAAGGCCTCAACCTGTTCACCGGGAGCAGGTTCAAGGACAGTACTGTAGGAACCATGAGTTCTTCCCAGTCACTTCCCATTCACCGGGGATACGGGGATCAAAACTGGTACGGGAAGTCTATACCTAATGAGATAGACTGTCGTTGTGAATTACCGTATTGTGCCAAATATAAGACGACATTTAATTCCTGTAAAAATATCCTAAAGAAATGGGGTTGTATTATATTCAGGGTCTGGGCCAGCCATTACAATTCTACGCTGATAGATGTTGCCCGTATTGCTAAGACCAGTGTTCTGAATCGAGCAAGGAACGCACACCGTCCGGACGACAACAAGTACATTAAAATGTTAAGCAAGATGTTACAAAACGTGTGCGTTTTATTTACCCAGAGTAGGTTAAACCAGGGACTCTGTAGGTTCCTTTATGTGGGTCTAAATTGACCCATACAAGTCTGTAACTCTAACAGTGTACAAATGGAACCAAATAAACCCTAATGGGTCCATTTGGTTCCATTTGTACAGTGTCAGAGTTAAGGGTAGACCTTGAAATGTAAAAGTTTGAGAAACCCATGTGTTAAACCACATCAGGTAAAAAAATAATATCGTCTGCGGTATGTTTACATCTCATTCACATCCGGAGAGAAGTAACCGTCTGGGACATACAAGGTTTACCTCCCCCACCACCACCGACAGACAGAGGCAGATATCGGGTCCATTGATTGGGCGGTGTGGTGTCGGGCAGAATTGCCTACTTAGTTCCAAAGTAAATAGCACTAAGTGTTTCTTCATGCGTCTGCCTGCATGCCGCTGACCCCCCCACCCATCATTTCTGTTGTTGTCAGTGCACAGACGGCGTGTCGATAGGCTTGGCGTCGTTAGTCTCTCCACCGCGCAGCTTTCCTAAAGGCTGGACGAACGGACTGCGGCGCTGCACCATGCAGCCATGTCTGTCCGTTCCACTGGACTTTGGCCGGGGCGTCTCGCAGGCGAGCGATGTGAACGTCAGGGGAGGAACTTTTTTCTTCTTGATCTTGTGTGTGTGCTTGTATTGCTATACTTGCAAGGGCCAAATATTGTTCCAGGAACCCCAGAAAGATTTGAGTTACGAAGGTTTGCTTTGAAAATGATATATGCGGCGAGCTTGTATATCTGCTATTTTTCAATAGGCTAGTTAAAACATAAAATAATGTTCCCACAGAATTTGAGATATAGAAGTTAGTGAGGACAATTCAACTTTTTTTTGTTAGATTAACAATTAGGAAAAGATTCCAGTTGGAGTCAGGGTTTGAGTTATTCTTGATTTATGCTAAGTTACTTAAGCCCCTTTACCATTGACATGGCCCAACACCACACCACTCCACACCGCCTACATGTGCCAGGTTTTCCAATACAAGGACCTGGGTAGAGTTGTGTGAAAGTGGTACTAAACATGGTACTAAAAAGTATCCAATCCAGAGTAGGTCTGAGCTAGGCCAAACAGGGCCAAACACTTCATAATGACTGATCACTCACTGACCTTTCATTTAGACCAGCAGGATATAGTTATAATCCATAAAAGCATAAAATGTCCATCCCAAAATGTTGATGTTCTCACAAGTAGAGTAATTCAAAAAGTGCGTATGTGCGTGCGTGCGTGCGTGTGTGTGCGTGTGTATGTGTGTTGAGGAGTAATTGTCTGTGCCGGGCCGGGGGCTCTGTTGGGACCCCGGTCGACTTCGGAAATTGAAGGTCCTCTTTTAGAAGAAAGGCTCTCGACGCCACGGAATGAGCAGAGATTGACTTTTCACCCTGCATGCATAGAGAAAGCGGTGCCGCGACGCCGCTTGTTTGCCATGCCTGTCTGTCTGTCTATCTGTCTATCTGTCTGTCTGTCTGTCTGTCTAGCTGCTAGCCTGCCTGTCTGTCTGTCTTTCTTTCTACCATATCAATATTCCATTCAGGTCTGTGAATCTGTGAACATTTTAGCTTCTGAATTCGCATGGAGTTTTGATTCAATTATACTCTCCCCTTTGCATCTGGGGGAAAAGCCGTAGACAATGCAATAATAATAATAAATGTGTTATGCCTTTTACAGTCATTATTTTATGTTGTCCTAGACTAACTGCTCAGGGAGGCAGTGCACAAATGCAAATTTAAAGGCCTGTAAACTCAACAAAACTGCTGGGTTTGATCCCAGATGCACAGAAGCAGATGGCTATTGTCAGCTATAAAATAGATGTATTTTTATATTTACAGCTATACACACGCCGACACAGGACCATGAAGCATAATTCAAAGCATAAATGTGAAAATAGCCGATCAACAAGCAGCGCCCACGGCGTGTTGTGCGCTTGCAGATCAGCTCATTTCAATGAGCAACACCAGAAAGAAACATAAATCAAGCATTAAACGCTGTATGTGTGCTTATAGGTCAGCTGTTTTCAGTGTCCGACACCCAAGAAAACATGAACCGAGCTTTAAAACGAGGACCATTGGAACGGGAGATAAGCCATTGGGAGCGGCTAGCTATAGCTATAGCTGTCACAGAGATAACCTCGTTGTTGTGGTGACTGTGGGAGATTTTTTGGAGAGAGAATTTAGCAAACAATCTAAGCAGAAGCAGAAAAAGAAAAGCATGGCAGCGCTCCAGCAGGACTTAAGCTAGCAGCTGGCGCGGCCTGCTGCAGCGGCTTACACTAACACCTGCTAGCCGGCTGCCGCTATAAATAAGGCTATAGGGGTACAACCCAGGTCATGTGGTCGCAGTTTAAAGTGCCTCCGTTAACGTCGGTGCGCGGGCTACGATTTACGACTCGGGGCCTTTGCTGTGCCGGGCCATAGAAACCTTGCATCTCTGTGATATTTCATCCTTTTTTTTTAAGTTCCGTTTTCATAAATGAATGCCCTATGTTGTACCGTGTCAGTTGGATCGGGGCTGTTTTCGCTACATTTTTTGAAACATGTTGCTAGTGAAATAGGCCAGGGTGAGCAGGTTGAAAGTGGGTTTTAAGTGTGTCTGTGTGAACCAAAGCAAGTAGTAAAAGAATAAAAAAGGATTAAAGGAACATTTTTTTTTACTTATTTTGAAGCCTTGAATACATGATGAACAGATGTTTTTGTTACATTCCTGTGCCAATAATGCACTATGTGCCGCCATAGGAGACCCATGCAGTCCTATTAAACTAGTGGTTCTCAACCTTTTCGCGACCCCCAACATAATCACATTTTAACTGGGGACCCCCCTCCACCCTGACGAGCACGAGTTGAGGAATTACATTTTGTATACAGTAACACGGTTCTATTCTGAAAATAGCAGTTGACAATTTGGCCAATGTTTAATTTGTCATTTTAGATGTATTAAAAAGTCCTTAAAGTAGCTGTGTTTCCATAAGCCTTTTCGAAAATAGGAAGTGAATTGTCAGAAATTTAAAAAAAACATCCACTGATGAAATGCGATTCTTTGGAGATACCTGCTGTTAATGACTTCCCGCTGGCCTGCACACAGTGGACAGAGCTGGGATCGGGGCTGATTTTTTCAGACCGAACCCGAGACATGACCGACAGCTTTTTGTCCGTCCCGAATCGACGTCCGACCACATTGATTATTAAAATGCGTCCGACCCGCGCCGAAGCCCGATCCTTATTTTTCACAACGCCTTTTCTTTGAGGAAGCCACTGTTTTACCCTAGCAAACTTGTTCTAATGTGCAGTGCATTCTTGCCTTCTTGTTACCCTTAATATGAATATTAAGCCACACTGTGGCTTGTGAAAGTGTTTTGTGATAGTATAAATTTTAAATAATATAACATGGACTGCAAGTCTGACTGCAGTGACTCACTGCAGACTCCCTGCACACTAATCCTGCAAGTTTCTGCCTCTGGAAGGTGGCCAATCTGCAAGCTCACAACGCGTCGCAGATGCAAGGTGCTGTGAGCTTGTAGATCGGCCACTTTTGGCCCGCAACACGGTGTGACGACGAAGTGTTAGCCAGGATTCACTTGGGTGATGTGACAGACGAGGCTTGCACAGTGCACACAACAGCGCCGTAAAATAAACATCCAATGCGAGGTATAGTCGTGGGAAACACGGCGCAAACAAGTTAGGAGCTCCCTTCAGCTCCCTTCAGCCAAATCTATATCATGAAAGATCAATGCATTTTAATTCAAAACCTATTTGCTTAGTGTTTCCATTGCCCTTTTGCACATTTCGTTTTTTCGATTAAGCCCCAAAATCCTCCTCCTCCAAGCATAAAAGTGTTTTTTGCAAAAACGATAATTTTCAGGTGTTTCAAAGATTTATGCTCAAAAGCCAAAATGTGCATAAAAAGGCTTTATGGAAACACAGCTATTGTCACTTTTGCAGATACCCTCTATACACTTAAACTTAAAGGTTTGTTTACTGTTGAGTGAGAAAACAATGTTGCACATTAAGTTAATAATCTGGGGACTCTCACACAGTGTAATCACAAGAGAGGCCATGTAAATGTTCAAAGGGAAGGTTTTACAGTAAATTAAGTGATTGCTCTCGTTAAGTTTGGTCCCCTATAAACTTTAATTAGTCAGATATTGGATTATTGGTAAAAATCGTGTAATCTCCATAGGCTCCTATTCATTGCTGATGCAAAGAAACAGCTTTTTCTTGGAATCTACTTCCAAAAACGCTTTGATCGCCGATAAACGCTTTTTTTTTCACAGCGACACTGTCGGCCACGGTGAGAATTTTTCATTTCCGTGTGAAAGTAAACACCCCGGTCTACTTCCGGATTTAGTGAATTTCAACAACATGGACACGATCGTGGCTTCCGGGGCTCTTCAAAATAAAGCACAGTGAATGGAGGCTCTCTGTATCCAAATAATTACCTGGCATCCCAAGAGTTAAAAGAAGATACTGAGGTACTGTGAGAGCCATGAACATTTAAAAGGAGGTACTGCAGGGGTCTTCAACAGGGGGTCCGGGACCCCCAGGGGGTCCTCAGAGTTACTAAAGGGGGTCCTTCAAATCTTTGTGTGATAGAAACTTTTTTCTCCTTTTTTATAATAACCACTCCACAAGCTCAGTAGATCGGCTATTTTCGGCAAAGAGGTTTGGTGTAGAGGGTAAAAAGAGCAGATTAAGTACAGAGTGAAACATCAAGTTTATTAAAGGCCCGCTGACACGCCCCAAAATTATAATAGTATGATACAGTAGGTCACATGGTCTCTCTGAAAACGGTCCTAAACAGTCTGAAACTCATGTCACAGTGTAATCTGCCCCTCGCCCCCCCAACAACAGCTGACCAGTACAGTAAGTAGTCTAAGTACAGTCAATTAATTTGAACTAATATTTGAACTAACATTTTAAGATTACTTTTTAAAGTGACAGTACCCCTTTAGATGACAGTCCTACTTTAAGTATTGACTGCCCAAGTGGTTAAATATCTGAAAAACAC